>NW_027470270.1:0-40735 GCF_051020765.1 Lasioglossum baleicum
AAAGAATGACTCAATAGCAATTCGTAGTGTTCTCCGGCGCTTCGACTCCCAACATTAACATTCATGCCGAGAATTATGGTGTCTATTGCCGATACTTTTCAGCCGATTTACTCCCGGAATGCCGCATTTGACTCTCGGAATCACTGGTAAGGTGATGCTATTGACATAGCCGTTCTCCTCTTAAGGAATGTGGTATCGTTCTCAAACGGTTTGACCTACGATCTTTTAATTTCATACATGAAATTAAGGGCCCCGTCTTTAAAATGTCTACTAATTGTTTCTCTGATTATGAAGTTATACTCTCGATACTGCGGGTTAGTTTTCCGGAGGGTAAGGTCTTCGATAAAACGTTTGATTTTATAGGAATTGGGTAACGTTCTCAAACGGTTTAACTCTGCACATCAATATTTATACCGTGAAGTAGGGTACCCAATTCCATTACTGTACAGCGGACAGAATACCTGGCTTGGCTCCCGGAATAGCAGGATACGTAAAATTATTGACTTTGCTGTTCGTCTCTCACAGAAGGTGGCAACGTTCTCGATCGGTTTGACACTCGATCATCTAATTTGTACATGTATTTAATGGATGTCACTAAATTGTAAACTGATATGTTTCCCTAAACACGTAGCTATATCCTCGACACAGCGGGCTTGTTTCTCAGAAGAAAGGCCTTCTTTAAAATGGGTGACTTTATACAATTGAAACGCTCTTAAACGGTTTGACGCATTACACTAATATACAGACTGTGAATTAAGGTGTCTACTATAATACTCTTCAGCGGATTTACTCCCGGAATACCTAGTTTGACTGTCGGAATCACAGTATAGGTGAAGCTAATGACTTAGCCGATCGACTCCCAACGAAGGTGGTATTGTTCCCTAACGGGCTGACCCTCGAGCATCTAAATAGTACATGCAGTTGTGGCTCCAGTCACTAATATTTATACTAACTGGCTTCTCCGCACACGAAGTTACACCCCTATAGAGCGTGCTTCGGAAGGTAAGGCCTTCGGAAAATGTTTGACTCTATACGAATAGGTATTGCAGTGCAACGGTTTGACGCTTTACACTAATATACAAACCGTGAATTAAGGTGTCTACTTCAGGCGGATTTACTCCCTGAATATATGGTTTGACTTTCGGAATCACAGGATATGTGAAGCTATTGACATAGCCGTTCGACTCTCAAAGAGAGTGGTAACGTTCTGGATCAGTTGACCATCGATATTCTAATTCATACATGAATTTAAGGTGCCCTCACTATTATGTATACAAATGTGTTTCTCTAAGGACGATGTAATACTTTCGATACGGCATGATAGCTTCTCGGGCGGTAATGCTTTTGGTAAAATGTTTGACATTGTGGGAATTGGTAACATTCTGAAATGGATTGACGCTCTACTTTTACATTAAAGCGAGAATTAAGGTGTCTATTGCCAATACTGTTCAGCGGACATACTGCTGGTAATTCCAGACTTGACTCTCTGAATCACAAATATAGGTGATGCTGTTGACTAGGCCGTTCGACTCTAAAAGATGGTGGTAACGTTCTCGAACGGATACTTCCTCGAATTATTAATTCATGCATGGAAATAACATGTGCGCCATCTAAAATGGATAATGTTCTGTTCCCGTCAACATTAAGCACGCCACTCTCTAAAGCGGGATTTGTTCATGTACGGTAAGGTATTCTGTGAAAAGAATGACTGTATACGAATTGGAAATGTTCTCCGCCGGCTTAACTCTCTGCATCAATGTTCATACCGTGAATTATTGTGTCTATTCCAAAACTGTTCTGCAGCTTTTCTCCCGGAATACCAAATTTGACTCCCGGCGTTGGACGATAGATGAAGCTATTGACTTAGCTGTGCGACACTCAGTGAAGCTGGTAATGTTCTGGATCAGTATGTCTCTCGATCATCTAATACATACATGATATTATGGTGGCAGACACTGAATGTATACTAATTCGTACAGCAGAACACGAAGCTATACTCTCGGTAAAGCAGGTTAGCGTCTGAGCAGGTAAGGTCTTTGGTAAAAGTTTGTCTCTAGGTAACATTTATACAGATGCTTGACACTGTTCTTTAATATTTGTACCGTGAATTAGGTGCATAGTGCCAATACTGTATGCCGATTTACACCCGGAATATCTGGTCTGACTCTTGGAAACACGGGATAGGTGAAGCTATCGACATAGCAGTCCGACTCTCAAACAAGGTTGTGACATTCTCGAAAGGGTTGGCTATTGATTTTCATATTTATGCATGAGAATATAGAGCTCGTCTGCTAAAATCCCTACCAATTTGTTTTCGTGAACATTAAGCAAGACACTCGCTACAGCGGGTAATGCTGCTGGGAAGGTGATGCCCTCGGTACAAAGTTTTAATCTTCAAGTACAGGTAAAATTCTACAAATGTGCGATTCTCAGTGAAAGTGGTAACGATCTGGAACGGTCTGCCTCTCGATCTTCTCATCTGTGTATGAGAATGAAGCGTGCCTCTGCTGTAATGTCTACTATTTGTGTCCGTGAGCACGAAGAATAACTCTCTCTACAGCGGGTTAGGTACTTGGAAGGTTGGGTATCCGGTAAAATGTTTGACTTTATGGCAACTGGTAACGTTGTCAACGGTTTGTCTCTCTACTTTTATATCCATACCGTGAATTAATGTGTCCATTGCCAATACTGTTCGTCCATCACAGATGGTGGCAACGTTCTCGGATAGTTTGGCCCTAGATTTTTAACTCATGCATGAAATTATGGTGCCCGTCACTGAAATGAATACTAATTTCGTTCTCTGGGCACGAAGTTATACTCTCGAAACGGCACTTCAGCTTCACCGAAGATAAGACTATCGGTTAAGTGTCTGGCTCTATACCAATAGGTAACGTTCTACGTCGGTTTGAAAATCTGTTTTAATATTCAGGCCGTGAACTGTGGTGTCCGTTGCCAAAACACTTCAGATGGTTTACTCCGGAAATACCTGCTTTGACTCTCGGAATCACAAGATATGCGCAGCTATTGACTGAGATGTGCGACATTCAATTGATATCGATAACGTGCTCCCACGGTTCGACTCTCGATTTTAATATTTATTCATGAAAATGTGGCGCACGACAGACGAAATGTGTACTAATTTGTTTCCGTGAACAATAACTAAGATACTCGATACTGCGGGTTACGCTCCCTCAAGGTAAGGCATCAGATAAACGTTCCGACTTTATACCAATTGGTAATTTTCTTCGACGGATTGACTCCGTACTTTAATATTCATACCGTGAAGGAAGGTGTCTCACCGCAAAACTGTTCAGCGGATTTACTCCCGGAGTATCAGGTATTTGGTCTGGAATCACACGATAGGATGAGCTACTGTCTAAGCTGTTCGACTCTCCAAGAAGGTGGCACCGTTGTCGCACGCTTTGACCCTAGGTCCCCCTGTCAATCATGAATATAAGGTGTCTTCCTGCTAAAATGATTTCGCATTTGTTCCTGTGAAAATTAATCAAGATAGTTGCTACAGCGGGTTGGTCTCGCAGAAGGTAAGGTGTTGGGTAAATTTAATGACCTTATGCCAATTGGACATGTTCGCCTATGGCTGGACTTTCTACTTTAATTTCATACCGTGCTTAATGTGTTTAGTGACAATACAGTTCAGCGGATTTACTCTCGGAATATCTTGTTGGCCTCTCAGAATCACAAGATTGGTGAAGATATTGACCTAGCAGTTCGAACCTCAAGGCATGGTGGTTACGTTCTCGAACGGTCTAACCCACGACCGCCCAATTCATCCATGAATTTATGGTGCCTGACATTGAAATGAATACTAATGCCTTTCCCTGAACTCGAAGTTACACCCTCGGTACAGCGGGTTAGTTTTTCGAGGGGTAAGTTCTTCGGTAGAACGTTTGACTTTACTGAAATTGGTGTCGATCGGAATTGGATTGAAGCTCTCTTTTAATATTCAAATCGTGAATTAGGTTACTATTGCGAATACTGCTTAGTGGGTTTACTCTCGAAATACCTAATTTGATTCTCGGAATCAGAAAATAGGTGATGCTGTTGTCGCAGCCGTTCGTCTCCGCAAGTGGTAGCAATGTTCACTAGCTGTACGACCCTGGATCTTCTGACTCATACACGAAGCTACTGTGCCCATCACTGAAATGAATAATAATTTCGTTCCCTGAACACGAAGTTATACTCTATAAACAGCAGGTCAGCTTCTCAGATGAATAGGCTGTGGTTAATGTTTCTGACTCTAACCAATAGGTAACGTTCTACAACCGTTTGACTCTCGATCTTCTAATTCATATATGAAATTATGGTCTCCGTCTCTAAAATGTGTACTAATTTGTTTGTCTGATCACGAAATTATACTCTCGATGGAGCAGGTTATGCTCTGGAGTGTAAAGTGATCGGTAAATGGATTGACCTTATACCAATAGTTAATGTTCTTCAACGGTTTGAATACGTACTTTAATACTAATACCGTAAAATAGAGTGTGTAGAGCCAATACTGTACAGTGGATCTACTCCCGGAATACCTGGCGTAACTCGCCGAATCAAGCGATCGGTGAAACTACTGTCTTAGCTTTTCCATTTTATGGAATGTAATAACATTATCGAAAGGTTTGACACTCGAACTTGTAATTCATACATGAAATTGAGGTGCCCGTCACATAAATGTATAGTAACTTGATTCTCTAAACATGAAGTTACACTCTCGATACAGCGGATTATCTTCTCGGATGGTATCGCCATCGGTAATGAGTTTCACAGTATATCAATACGTAACGTTCTGCAACGGCTTGACACTGTACCTTAATATTCATACGGTGGATTACGGTGCCTTTTGCGAAGAGTGTTCAGTGGATTTACATCCGGAATAACTGGTTGTACTCTCGGAATCACAGGATAGGTGAAGATATTGGCCTAGCCGTTCGAATCTCAAAGAAGGTGGTAACGCTATTGAACGGTTTGAATCTCGAGTTTTCTATTCGTGCAAGTAAATAGGGTGCCGGTTACAAATGTGTATACCAATTTGTGGCTCCGAACACTATTTTATACTCACCACACAACGGATTTGCTTCAGGGATGGTAAGGTTTCGGTAAAAGGTGTGATTCTATACCAATAGCTAAAGAACTACAACGGTTTGATGCTCTGCTTTATTAATATTCATACCGTGAATTCAGATGTCTCTTGGCAATACTGTTAAGCAGATTTACTCCTGGAATACCTGGTTTGACAGTCGGAATCACAGGATATGTGAAGCTCATGATTTAGCCGTTCGTTTCCCACAGAAGACGGGTACGTTATCGAGCGGTTTGACGCTGTATATATAATATTGAAACCGTGAGATGAGGTGTCTTGCCAATACTGTTCAACGTACCAACTCGCGGAATACCTGGACTGACTCTCGGAATTCCAGTGTGGGTGAAGCTGTTGACGTAGCTGTTTGTCTCTCACAGAAGGTGGCAACATTCTCCAGAGGTTTAACACTCGATTTTCTATTTCATACATGAAGGTAAGGTGCTCGTCACTGAAATGAATACTAATTTCCTTCCGTGGACAAGAACTTATATTCTTGATGAAGACGCTCACGCTCGCTGAAGAGAACGCCATCCGTAAAACGTTTTAGTTTAATCCAATTGATAATGATCTCTAACGGTTTGGCGCGCTACATTAACATTCAAACCGTGAATTAAGGTGTCTACGGCCAATATTGATCAGCGGATTTACCGCGGAATACCTGGTTAGACTCTCCGAATCACAGAAATGGTAAAGCTATTGACTCAGTCATTCGACACTAAAGGAATACTGTAACGTTCCGGTACGGTTTGAACCACGACCATGCAAGTCATACAAGAAATTTAGTGCCAGCCACTAAATTGTATACTGATTTGCTTCTCGGACACGAAATTATGCTCTTGATACAGCGGGTTAGCTTCTCGGAAGGTTAGGCCTTCGGTAATATTTTAACAATATAGCAATAGGTGACGTCCTCAAATCGGTAGACGATCTACGTTAATATTCCAACCGTGAATTAAGTTGTATATGACCAGTACACTTCAGCTGGTGTTCTCTCGGTATACCTGGTTTTGACTCTCGCACGCACAGGATAGGGGAAGTTATTGACTTGGCCATTCGACTCTCAGAGAAGCTATTGCGTTAACTGTTCGAATCTCGAGGAAGGTGGTCACGTGCTCGAACGGTTTGACCCTGGATCTGCGAATTCACTCATGATATTAAGGTGCCGGTCGCCAAAATATATACTAACTTGCTTCTATGAACAGGAAGTTATTCTCTTGATACGGCGGGTTACCTTCACGGTAGGTAAGGCCTTCGGTAAAAGTTAGACTCTATACCAATACTTTACGTTCTTCCACAGTTTGACGCTCTACTTAACATTCGTACCAGGAATTAAAGTGTCCATTGGTAAGACTGCACTGTGGATTGCCTCCGGATTACCTGGTTTGACTATCGGTATTTCAGGATCGGTGAAGGTAGTGACTCAGCTGTGTGACTCTCAAAAATGAGATAGCGTTCTCGAACGGATTGACCAGCCATCTCCTTATTCATTCATGAGATTACGGTGCTCGTCACTAAAACGAATACAAATTCTCTTCTATTCCGTAGTTATGCCCTCGGTACACCGGGTTTGTTTCTCGGAGTGTGAGGCCTTGCGAGAAAGTTTGACACTGTAACAATAGGTAACGCCTTACAGAGGTTTGACAATATACATTAATATTCGTACAATGAATGGACCTGTCCAATGGTAATACTGCACATTGTATTGACTTCCGGAATACCTGTCTGTCCCTCGGAATCGCATGATAGTAGCAGCTACTGACCATTCCGCTAGACTCTCAAAGACGGTGGTAACATTCTCGATCTGCTTGACCCTCGATCTTCTAATTCACACACGAAGCTATGCTCACCGTCACAAAAATGTTAGGTAATTCGTTCCTACGAACACGCTGCTATACCGTCGATACAACCGTCTACGTTATCGTAGGGTAACGTCTTCGGTGAAGCGTTTGACTCTACACCAATTGGTTACGTTCTCAAAAGGTTTGACGCTCGATCTTCTTGTTCACAGATGAGATTAAAGTGCCCGCCCCAAAAATGAATAATAATTTGCTGCTCTAAACACGAAGTCATACTATCGATACTGCGGTTATCTTCTCGGAATGTAAGACCTTCATTAAAGGATTTAACGTTCTATAACGATTTGTCAGTCAGCCTTAATATTCACACCTTGACCTATGGTGTCTATTGTCAATACTGTTAAGTGGGTTTACATTCAGAATGACTACCTTGACTCCCGGAAGCACAGGATATGTGAAGCTATTGACTTAACCGTGCGACTCTCAAGACGGCGGTACGTTCTGGATCAGGTTGCCTCTCGATTTTGGAATTCATGGCTTGAAATTAAGGTGCTTGTCACTAAATTGTATATCAATTTGTTCCCTGAACACGAAGATATGCTCTCGACGAAGCGGGTGCGGTTCGCGAAAGGCACGGTCTTCTGTAAAACGTTTGACGTTATAACAATATGTAACGTTCTCAGGCGGATTGACGCTTAATCTAATATTGAAACCGTGAATTAAGGTGTCAGTTGCAAATACTTTGCAGCATATTTGTTCCAGTATTACCTGATATGACTCTCGGGATCGCAGGATAGGTGAAACTACTGAATTTTCCTTTCGACTCCCAAACATGGCGGTAACGTCCTCGGTCGGTTTGACACTTGATCTGCTAATTCATACATAAAATTAAGGTGCCCGTCGCTAAAATGTTTACTAATATGTACCTCGGAACAAGAAATTATGCTCACGATACAGCTGGCTATGTCCGCAGAGGGTAAGGTATGCGATAAATAGTATGACGTTATATAAATTAGTAACGTCCTGAAACAGTTTTACTCTCTACCTTAATATTCATACCGTGAGTTGAGGTGCTGATTGCCAATACTGTTCAGCGCATTTACTCTTGGAACACCTGATTTGCCTCTAGGAATCACAGGGTAGCTGCAGCTATAGACTTAGATGTGCGACTTTCAAGGAAGGTGTTAATGTTCTCGAACGGCTGGTCCCACGTTTTTATAATACATAAATGAAATTACGGTGCCCGTCTCTAAAATGTATACTAATTTGCTTCTCTGAACACGAAATCGTACTCTCGATGCAGCGGATTATCTTCTATAATCGGAAACATTCTATGGCGGTATGACACACGATCTATTGGTTCATACGTAAAATAAACGCGCCTGTCCTAAAATGTATACTAATTGCATCCACAGAACAGAATGTTATACTCTCGATACAGAGGGATATGTTCTCGGAAGGTATGGGCCTTCGGTATATAATTTGACTCTATACGAATACGTAACGTTCTATAACATATTGACTGTGTACGTTAATATTCATACCTTGAATTAAGGTGTCTATAACCAGTAAGCGCATCAGCGGGATTAATGCATCAGCGCATTAATCCCGGAATACACTCGGAATCACCGGATAGGTGAAGTTATTGACTTAGCCGTTCGCTCTCACAGAAGGTGGTAACATTCTCGAACGGTATACTCTCGATGTTGTAACTCGTACATAATATTAACGTGCGTGTCACTAAAATGTATATTAATTTGTTCCTCCAAATACGTAGTTATACTCTCGATACAGCGGATTAGGTTCAAGAATAGTGAGGCCCACTTTGTAGAGTTTGACTCTGTACCCATGGATATCCTTCTACGAAGTTTCGACTCAGTACATTACAAATACTATTGCCAATACTGCTCAGTGGACTTACTCCAGGGAAAACCTTGTTTGGCACTCGGGATCACAGGATGAGTGAATCTATTGGCATAGCCGTTTCAATCTCAAAGCGGTTGGTAACGTTCTATAACGCTATATTGTATACTAGTGTGTTTCCCTTATCACGAAGATATAATCCTTGTTACAGCTGGTTAGCTTTTCGGAGGGTATGGTTTCGGTAAAGCGTGTAACTTTATACCAATTTCCAATGCCCTAAAACGCTTTGACGCTCTACTTTAATATTCAATCCGTGAATTAGGACGTCTATTGCCGTACTGTTCAGCGCACTTATTCCCGGAGTATCTGGCTTGACTCTCGGAATGGCGGGATACGTTAAGCTATTGACTTTGCTGTTCGATCGTCAAAGAAGGTGGTAACTTTCTCGAACTGTTTGACATTCAATCCTTATAACTGGTACATGATATATGGTGCTCGGCACTAAATTGCATTCTAATTTGCTTCTCCGAACACGAAGTTTTACTCTGGATACAGCGGTTATATTCTAGATGGCTGCGCTTTTTGTGAAGTGTTTGACACTTTACTAATACGTAACGATCAACGACTGTTCGAATCTGTACACCAATATTTTTACCGTGTACTAGGATGTATATGGCCAATACTGTACAGCGGACCTATTCCCGGAATACCCAGCTTGACTTCCGTGATCACAGGATACATGGAACTACTGCCTTATCCGTTCGACTTCATAACAAGGTGATAACGTTCGCGAACGGTTTGATCCTCGATCTTTTAATTCATACATGAAGTTGAGGTACCGGTCACAGAAATGTAGACTAATTTGTTTCTCTGAACACGAAGTTATACTCTCGAAACCGCTGGATTGCTTCTCTGATGGGAAGGCCATCGTTAATGTGTTTGACTTTACACCAATTGGCAACGCCCTAAAACACATTGACGCGCTACTTTAATATTCAAACCGTGAATCATGGGGTCCATTGGCAATACTTTTCAGCCGATTGACTCCGGAACATCTGGTTTGACTTTCGGAATCACAGGATAGAGAAGCTATTTACATAGCCGTTCGATTCTGATAGAAGCTCGTAACAGTCTCGAACGGATTTGACCATCGATTCTGTTATTCTTACATGAAATGAAGGTGCCCGTGACATAAAATGCATAATAATTCGTTTCTATGAACACGATGTTATACCCTCGATACAGATGATCATGTTCTGGGAAGGTAATGTCATTGGTAAAGCGTTTGACTTTTATACCAATTTGCAAATCTCTCAAACGGTTTGACTCAATACTTTAATATTCAAACCGAGAATTAAGGTCTGTATTTCCATTGCCGTTGAGCGGATTAGCTTAAGGAATACTAGGCAACTCCAGCCGTATTGCTCCGGTAGCGTAGGTACGTGTACAGACAGTCACATAAAATAGCAACATGCTTAACAAAATATTGTTATAAACTTAAACACAACTCGTTCAAATGGTACATTTAATAAGAAATACAATTTGTTAAATTAAAAATTGAAAATTTTGGAAGGAAGTCGAAAACACCATAACAGTAAATTACAGTATTTGCGGATAAATAGAAAACTGAAAAGAATGCATACGGTACAATATTTTGGTTACTGAAATTAACGATGGTCGTACAGTAGTGTCGCTGCGGCAGCATAGGTACGTTTACAGAATATTGTATAAAATAGAAATAAGATTATCGATATAATGCCATAAACGTACACTCAACTAATTCCACAGGCACTTTTACCAAGAAATACAGTTTTTTATACTATAAATTTGAAATTCGGAAAAAAATCGAAAATATCGAAACAGTGTATTACTGTGTGTATAAATAAGTGGACAACTGCGAAAAAAGTATCCGGCACAATATCAAGGTTATTGAAATTAACGAAGACCATCCAGTAGAGGCGCTCCGATCTGCCGTTCACAACTACGAGACGTCGCCAGGCGTGTCGATCTGGCATCAGATTTACGTATACAGACCAACATAAAATACATGAAGATATTCTGTCATTATCGTCACAATAGTAGGCTCAACTGATTACAAAGACACTTTTACTAAGAAATACAATCTTTTAAACCTAAAAGTGAATTATTATGAAAAAATCTGAAATACCATAACGGTAAATTACAGCACATAGAAATGAACAGAAAACTGTGACAAAATGCATATGGCACAATATTAGGGTTAATGAAATTAACGAAGTCCATCCAGTAGTGCCGCACCGATCTGCTGTACGCAACTACAAGAGCATGCCATTCACCTCGCTCCGACAGCATAGATACGTGTAGAGGCAATCATACAATAACAAATTAAGCAGAATATTGTCATAATCGTACAATTGACTAACCAGAAAGACACATTTATTAAGAAATACAGTTTCTGATTTCAAAAATTGGAAACTTTGACGAAAATCGAAAATATCATAACACTAGATTGCGGTATGTATGAATAATTGAAAACTGCAAACGAATGTGTACAGTGCAATATTATATTTGAATGATTTAGCGCAGACTATTCAATATGCCGCTCAGATATACCGTACGCAACTGCAAGATTACTCCAGCCTTGTCGATACGGAAATGAAGGTGCGCATAAAGGCAATAATATAAAATAACAATAAGTTAGACATTATTATGTCATAAACGTAAACTCAAAAATTAAAATTACACCTTAACTAAGAAATACAGTTGTTCAAATAAAAATGGAAAATTTTGAACAAAATCGAAAATATCACAACAGTAAATAACAGTATTTGGAAGTAAATAGACAACTGCGATAGAATGCATACCGTACAAAAACATGGTTAAAGGAATTAATAAAGACCATCCAGTTGTGCCTCTCCGACATGCCGTACGCAACTACAAGACCTCACGAATCGTGTCGCTCAGGCAGCGTAGGTACGTATACAGACAATTATGTAAAGTATCTACATGCTTACATAATATTGTCACAAACGTATACTTAACTAATTCCAATGACACGTATACTAAGGAATACAGTCTTTAAAACTAAAAGTGCAAAATTTTGACGAAAAGTGAAAATATCGTAACAGTAAATTATAATATGAATAAATAAATGGGAGACCGTGAAAACATGCGTATGGTTAGAATCATGAATAAAGCAGAAATTAACAAAGGCCATTCAGTAGTGCCACTCCGCCCTACCGTATGCAACTACAAAACCTAGCCAGTCGCGTTGCTCCGGCAGCGCAGGTTCATATACAGACAATCATGGAAAATAACATATGTTTAAAAAGATATTGTCTTAAACGTACACTCATCTAATTTCAAAGACACATTTACCAAGAAATGCAATTTTGTAAACAAAAATTGAAAATTTTGAAAGAATCGAAAATGTCAAAACAGTAAATTACAATGTGCATATATACATGAGAGAATTGGAAAACATGCATACGGATCACAATCCTGCTTAAAGAGGAAATTAACAAAGACCATATTGTAGTGTCACTCCGCCCTGTGGTACAATACGATAGGACATTTCTATTCGTGGCGCTCCGACAGAGTGAGTACGTGTACAGGCAATTATATAAACTAACAATATTTTTAAGAAAATATTGTCACAAACCTATACACAACCAATTCCAAGCACACTTTTACTATGAAATATAATCTTCTAAATCGAAACATAAAAATTTTGAAAAAGAATCAAAACAGCAACATGTCACAACAGAAAATGTCACGATAGTAACTGGCAATATGTATATATAAATAGGAAACTGCGAAGAATGCATACGCCACAATATCAAGTTTAATGGAACTAACGAAGGTCATCCAGTATTGACGCTCCTATCTACCGAAAGCAACTACATGACAACTCCAGTCGTATTGCTCCGGAAGGTTAGGTACGTATATAAACAATTTTATAAAATAATATAAATTTTAGCAAAATAATGTCATAAACGTACACTCAACAAATTGCGATGACACTTTGCATGAAATATACAATTTTCGACATTAATAATTGAAAAATGCGAAAAAAAATCAGAAATATGAAAAGTGTAAATAACAGTATGTAAAAATAAATATAAAATTTCGAAGGAATGCGTATGGTTGCAAAGTCAATGTTAAAGATATTAACGAAGGCCATCCAGTCGTGTCGCTCCGGCAACATAGGCACGTATGCAGGAAATCATATAAAATAGCAATAGGTTTGACAAAATATTGTCATAAACGTCCACACAACTGATCAAATAGGCACTTTTACTAAGAAATACAATTTTCTAAATAAAAATGGAAAATTTCAATGCAACTGGAAAATATCATAACAGTAAATTATAATATGTGCAAATAATAGAAAACTGGGAAGAAGTTCATACGGGACAATATCAGGTTTAAAGAAAATATCGAGTAGTAGCTGCACCGACCTGCCGTACGTAACTACAATACCACGACATTCGTGTTGCTCGGGCAGTGTAGATACGTGTACAGGCAATCATATGATACAACAACAAATTAAACAAAGTATTGTCATAAACGTACATAGGAATAATTCGGGGGACACTTTTACACTGAGATACAATTTCTGAAGTTAAAAATGGGAAACCTTGATGGAAATGGATAAGAACATAACAGTAAATTGCAGTATGTAGAAGAAAATGAAAAACTGGAAGTACAAAAGCAAGGTTAATGAAATTTACGAATACGATCCAGTAGTGCCGCATCTATCTGCAGCATGCAACTTCATGACCTCGTAAGTCGTGTTTTCCGGCAGCCTAGGTACGTGTATAGGCAATCATATAAAATACCAACTAGTTTAACAAAATAATGTCATAAACGTGCACTCAACTAATTTGAAAGAAACTTTTACTAAAAAACATAATTTTTTAAGCTATAAATTCCAAATCTAGAAGAAAATCGAAAATATCATAAAAGTCAATTAGAGAATGTTCAAATGAACAGAAAACTGCGAAAGAGAGCATACGGTACAATATCAGGGCAATAGAAATTAACCAAGACCATACAGTATTCACTCTTCAATCTACTGTACGCAACTACTTGTCCGCTCCTGGCGTGTCGCTCCAGAAGCGTAGGTACGTATGCAGCCAATCGTATAACATAACAGTAAGTTTAACACAGTAATGTCACAAACGTACACTCAACTACATTCAAATACACCTTTGCATAGTAGTCCGTTTTTTAAAATAAAGATTGAAAATTTCGATAGAAGTCGAAACTATCAGAAGGGTAAACGACAGTTTGTATACACAAATTGAAGGCAGGGGAAAAGATGCCTACGGCACAAAATCAAGTTTAAAGAATTTATAAAAGACCATCCTGTAATGCCGCTCGTATCTGCCGTAGGCAACTGCAAGTCCTCGCCAATCGTGTCGCTCCGGCAGCGTAGGCACGTTTACACCCAATACTTTATAATAACAATAAGTTTAACAAAATATTGTCATAAACGTACACTCAACTAATTCAATACACACTTTCCTTATAAATCCATATTTTGTCATTAAAACCTGATAGATATGAGGAAAATCGTAAATATCATAACTACAAATTACAGTATGTGGAATTAAAAAAAGCTGAGAAAGACATTTTACGGTACAATGTTATTCTTAATGAAATTAACAATGTTCATAGAGTATTGCCTCTCCGATCTTCTGTACGCAACTACAATAGCACGCCATTCGTGTCATTGCGGCAGCGTGTGATCGTCTACAGACAATCATATAATACATAAAAAAGTTCAACAAGATATCGGTATAAACATACACTTAACTAGTTCCAATGACACTTTTCCAAAAAATATATCACTTGAAATTAAAAATTGGGTATTTTGAAAAAGATCGAAAATATCATAACAAAGTAAATAAGAGTAAGTACAAATACATGGACGACAGGAGAAAATGCATTTGGTACAAAATCAAGGTTTAAGACATTATCGAAGACCATTCAGTCGTGCCGCTCCGTTCAGGCATACACAACTACAAGTCCTCGCCGGTCATGTCGCACCGAAAACATAGGGTTCGAATACCTACAATCATATAAAATGACATTACGTTTAACAAAATAATGTCACCAACTTACGCGCAACTATTTCCAAAGGCACTTTTACTAAGTAATACAATTCTTTGATGTAATTATTGAAAATTTCAATGAAACAGGAAAATATCATAATAGTAAATTACAATGTTTGTAAATAAACAGAGAATTGCGAAAGAATGTATACAAGCGTGTGACTGAGATTTAACGTGCGGCTCTTGCCACGAGGGCTTGATCCACACTGCCCCCATGGGCGCGGGATGGGATACGCCCAATCAGCGCAGTGTGTGGCGCACCTTACCACACACCTACCAATTATCTGGTAGACTGCAAGCCCTATGCGCCAACCATGGGTAGGCCGGACCTCATAAATCCGTACTGACTCTGCAGGCAAGTGCCCGAGCTGATCTCACGCAGCTCACCCGTGGATAATCTACCCTGTCCGAAGACGTGGGGGGGCGGGGGGGGGGGGGGGACGAAGTCCGTCCACCGCAGGGCTCGAACCGGTTCCCGAGGTACCAGTGTATGCAGGGCCGTACTGGTCATACCCCGCGTAAGGACACCTTACATCCTGAATGAGGTGCTTGCTCACCACGCCCTAGGTTCGCCGTCTCGAGCACCGTGGGTTCGTCATACCCATAGTGCAATTGGACCAGAAGTCCCACCGCAGGCCCTGCGGGGTATAGAATGCATACAGTACAATATTAAGGTTATCCAAGTTAGCGAAGCCCATACAGTGCTCCGCTCCGATATGGCATACGCTACTACAAGAGCACTCCAGCCGTGTAGCCCCGGAGGCGTAGAGGCGCATACAGGCAATCACATAAAATTACAAGAAGTATTACAAAACAATGTCTTATGCGCATACACAACTAATTCCATAGACATTTTTTTCTAAGACACAAAATTTTTATCCTAAAAATTGAATATTTCATAGAAAATCGAAAATATCAAAGTGGTAAATGACAGTATTTATAAGGAAATAGAGAACTGCGAAAGAAAGCCTACGGTACAATATTGAGGTTAATAAAATTAACAGAGACCATACACTGGAGTCGCTCCAACCTACCAAACGTAACTGCACGGCGACTCCAGTCGTGTCGCTCAAGCTGCGTCGGTACGAATACAGACAATCGTATAAAATAAAAAATGAGTTAACAGAATATCCTCATATAGGAAAACACTCAATTAAATCCAAACACTCTTTTGCTAAGAAATACAATATTTTAAAATGAAGATTGATACTTTTGAAAAAAAAAATCGAATGTATGGTAACAGCAAATTATAGTATGTGTAAATAAATGTCAAACTGGGAAAAATTGCATATTGTACAATATCAAAGTTAGAGAAATTAGCGAACACCATCCAGCAGTGCCAATTCAATCTGCAGTACGCAACTACATGATCGCCCCAGTGGTATGGCTCCAATAGCGTAGGTACGTGTATAGACAATCATATTAAATAAATATATGTTGAACGAAATATCTTGATGAACGTACACTAAACTAAGAATATAGGTACTTTCATTAAGGAATACAATTTTTCAAAATTAAAATTGGAAATTTTGAAAAAAATCGAAATCATTACAACAGTATATAACAGTATGTGCAAAGAAATGCAAAACTGGGGAAAATTGCACACGGTACAATACCAAGATCATAGTAATTAACGAAGACCATTAAGTATGTGGATACGATCTCCCGAATGGAACTACAAGTCGTGTCGCTCCGATAGCGTATGTACGTATTCACACAATCATATGAAAGAACAATAAGATTATCATAATAATGTCATGAACCTACACTCAACTATTTCGAAAGGCAATATTACTATGGATCACAAATTTTTAGCGTGAAAATTGAAAAATAAGAAGAAATTCGAAAATGTCATAATAGGACATTACAGTATTTATAAATACATAGAAAACTGTGAAAGAATGCATACGATACAATACTATGGTTAATGCAGTTAGCGATGACCATCCAGGAATGCCGCTCCGTTCTGCCGTACGCTACTACAGGACATCGCAAGTCGTGCCTCTCGGACAGCGTAGGTACGTGTACAGACAATCACATATAATAACATGTTTACAGAATGATGACACAAACGTACAGTCAACTAATTCCAATGACACTTTTACTACAAAATGCAATTTTCTGTACTAAAAATTCGAAATTTTGCAAAAATTGAAAATACCATGACAGTATAATACAGTATGTAGAAATAAATGGAATATTGCGATAGAATGCATACAGTGCAATGTCAAGGTTAAGGATATTATCGAAGATTATATAGTAGTGTTGCTCCGATATACCAAACGGAACTATAAAACTACTCATGTCGTGTCGCAACGGAGGCGTAGGTAGGTATGTAGACAATCATATAAAATAGCAAGAAGCTTAACAAAATATAGTCATAAACGTAAACTCAACTAATTCCAATTACACATTTGCCAAGAAATATAATTTTTTAAACTAAAAATTGGAAGTTAGGAAAAAAATCGATAATATCATAAGATTGAATTACAGTACGTGTAAATAAATTGGAGACTGGGAAAACATGCAAACGGTACAAAATCATGTTAAATGAAATTAACGAAGACCATCCAATAGCGCCATACCGCCTATTCGTACGCAACAGCCAGTGAGCTCCAGTCGTGTCGCTCCGGCAGCGTAAGTACTTATACAGACAATCACGTACAATAACAACAAGCTTAAGAAAATATTGTCTTAAAGGTAAGCTCAACTCGTTCAAATGGTACATTTAATAAGAAATACAATTTTTGAAATTAAAAATTGAAAATTCTGGAAGAAAGTGTAAATATCATAATTCAAAATTACAGTGTGCATAAATAAATGGGAGACTGGGAAAACAGGCATCCGGTACAAAATCATGGTTAAAGGAATTTTCGAAATCCATCCATTAGAGCCCCTCCGTCCTGTCGTAGGAAACCACAAGACCTCGCCAGTCGTGTCAAACCTACAGCGTTTGTACGTATCAGAGAATCATACGAAATAACAAGAAGTATCACTAAACATTGACATAAACGTACACTCATCTAATGCAACAAAGACTTCTGCAAAAGGTACAATTTTTTAATATAAGAATTGAAAATTTTTGTAATAATCGAAAATATCAGTAAAGTAAAGAACAGTATGGACAGATGAGTACAAAGCTAGGAAAAAATGCATAAGGTACTAAATCAAGTTTAGAGTAATCACCGAAGACCATCCAGTTCCGCCCGTTCTGCCGTACGCAAGTACAGGACATCGCCAATAGTGTCGTTCCGGCAACGTTGGTTCGTGTACAGACAATCATATAAAATAAGAATAAGTTCTAACAAAATAGTGTCATAAACGAACACTGAACTAATATGAAGGTCACATTTACTAAGAAATACAATTTCTTGAAATAAAAATTTGAAGTTTCGAAACGAATTGAAAATATATGAAGAGTAAATTACAGTACTTGTATATGGAGAGAAAACTGCGAAAGAATCCATACGGTACAATATTGTACTTAATGAAGTTAACGAAGCTCATCCAGTAGTGCATCTCTGAACTGCCGTAAGTAGCTACCAGACATTGCCAGTCCTGTCGTTCCGAAAGCGTAGGTGCGCATACAGGCAATCGTATAAAATAACAACAAGCTTAACAAAATATTGTCTGAAATGTGAACTCAACTAGTTCAAAAGACATTTCTACTAGGGAATACAATTTCTTAATATGAAAATTGGGAATTATGAAAAAATCGAAAATACCATAACAGTATGTAGAAATAAATTGAAAACTGCGAAAGAATACATACGGCACAATATCAAGGATAAAGAAATTGGCTGAAATCATATCGTGGTGTTGCTGCGATATATCGAACGCTACAGGAAGACCATTCCACCCGTGTTGCTCCGCAAGCGCAAGTGCATATACTGACAATCATATAAAATACAATATGTTTAACAAACTAGTGTCATAAATGTACACACAATTAATTCCTAAGGCACCTTTACTATAAAATACAATATTAGGAACTAAAAATTGAAAATTTTGGAAAAAATTGGAAATATCGCGACAGTAGATTACAGTACGTATAAATAAATGGAAAACATAGAAAAATGCATAGGGTACTAAATCAAGTTTAAAGGAGTTGAGGCGGTTCATCAGTTCTGCTCTGTTATATTGTACGCAACTGCAAGCCATCGTCAGTTGTGTCGCTACGGGAACGTAGGTATGCGTACAGACAATCCCGAATAATAACAATAAGGTTAACAGAATAGTGTCATCAACGTACACTCCACTACTTCCAAAGGCACTTTTACAATGAAAAACAATTTTTTAAGCTACGAATTGAAAATTTGAGACAAACCGATAATTTCGCAACAGTAAATTGCTGAATGCATAAATAAATAGAAAACTGGAGAAAAATTCATGTAGCTCAAAATCAAGGTCAAAGAAATTAACGAGGACCATACAGTATTGTCGCTTCTATCTGCCCCCCCCCCCCGCAATTAAAAGAAGACTCCTGTTCTGTCGCGCCGGTTGCTTAAGTACTTATACAGACAGTCATACAAACTAACAAATAGCTTTACAAAATACTGTCATAATCGTAAACTAAACTAACTCCAGATCTACTTTTCTTAAGAAGTACACTTTTAGATATGAAAATCATGCGTTAAAAGAAAAATTGAGAATATCATTACAGTAAATTGCAGTCTGCATAAATAAATGGGTGGGTTGGACAACATGCGTACGGATCATAATCCTGGCTAATGCAGAAATTATCGAAGACCATCTAGTAGAACCACTCCGCCCTGCCGATTGCATATACAGGACCACTCCATCTGCTTCGATCCGGTATCCATGGTGCGCATACAGGCAATTATGTAAAATAACAACAAGTTTAACAAAATAATGTCATAAACGTACACTCAATTAACTCCAAACACACTATTACTGGGAAATACAAATTTTTCAACCAAAAATTTAAAATTTTGAATAAAATCGAATATATCAGGACAGTAAATTACAGTATGTATGAACAAAGGATATCTGGGAAAAAATGCATAAGGTTCAAAATCAAGGTTAATTATATTAACGATGACCAAGAAGTAGTGTCGCTCCGATTTGCCATTCGGAGCAACAGGAGATCGAGGATCGTGTCGCACCTGCAGCGTAGGTACATATACAGAAAAACATATAGAATATCAATATGTTCAACAAACTTTTGGCATAAATGTACACTGAACTGATTCTAGAGACACTTCTCCAAAAAATACAATTTTCGAAATTAGAATTGGAAATTATGCGAGAAACCGAAAATACCCTATCAGTAAATTACAGTATGTATAAATATTTGGGAGACTGGGAAAATTGTATAAGGTACAAAATCATAGTTAAGGAAAACAACCAAGGCCGTATAGTATTGCCACTGCGCCCTGCTATACGTAAACTACAAGACACCGCCAGTCGTGCGTGTCCGGCAGGGCAGGTACGTATACAGGCAATTTTATAAAATAACAATATGTTTACCAAAATAATATCATAAGCGGCCACTCAAATAATTCAAAAGGAATTTTTGCAACGAAATACAATTTTTTAAAATGGAAATTGAAAATTTCGAGAAAAATGGAAAATATCATGACAATAAAATACGGTATTCGTAAATAAACAGAAAACTGAGATGGAATGCAAACGGCACAATATTATGGTTAAGGAAATTAACTCAGACTATCCAGTACCGTTCAGTTCTGCTATACGCAACTACAAGGTATCGCATGTCGTGTCGCTCCGGCAGATTCGGTATGTATGCAGACAATCATTAATAGTAGCAACAAGCTTGCCAAAATATTGCCAGAAACGTGAGATCAACTATTTCCAATGTCACTTTTAAGAAGAAATACCATTATTTAAACTAAAAACATATTATTTTGATAAACAGCGAAAATGGCAAAACAGTAAATAACATTATGTATAAATAAATAGAAAACTGCAACAGAATGCATAAGGTACAAAATCATGGTTACCGAAAATAACGAAGACCATCCAGCAGAGCCGCTCCGTTCCACCGTACGCAACTGTACTACCTCGCTAGTCGTGTCGGTCAGACAGCGTAGGTGCGTATACTGACAATTATATAAAATAACCATATGTTTAACAAAGTAATAGCATAAACTCACACTCAAATAATTCCAAAGGTAATTATACAAAGAAATAATATATTATAAACTAAAATTGGACACATTGACGAAAATCGAAAATACTATAGCACGAAATTGCGGTATTTATAAATAAACAGAAAACTGTGAAAAATGCATGCGCGACACAATCAAGTATAAAGAAATTGACCAAGAACATCCAGCTGTGCCGCTGCGATAAACCGTACGGAACTACAAGTATGCGCCACTAGATAGGATCCGCGAGCGTATCTACGGTATACAGACAATCATATAAAACAACAAGAATTTTAACGTCATATTGACATAAAGGAACTCTCAACTAATTCCACAGTCACATCTACTAAAAAATAAAATTTTTGAAAATACAAACTGCAAAATTATGAAAATTTTCGAATGAATCGTAAGAGTAAATTGCAGTATGAATTTAAAGAAATTAATGAAGACCATACAGTCCGTCGCTCCTATCTACGGAACGCAACTACAAGACAACTCAAGTCGTGTCGCTCCAGCAGCGTTTATACGAATACAGACAATCGTATAAAATAACAATGAGTTTAACAAAATAATGTCATAAACGTAAACTCAGCTAGTCCGAAATGCTCTTTTACTAAGCAATAGAATTTATTAACATCAAATTTGAATATTTTGAGGGTAATCGGAAATATCGTACCAGTAATGTACAGTTTGTATAAATAAATATGAAACTCCGGTAGCGTAGTTTCGTATACAATCAGTAAAATAAAATAATGAATTTATCATAATGTTGTCGTAAACATACACGCAACTAATTCCAACGGCAATTTACCAAGATACAATATTTGTTTAAAGAAAAATAGATAATTCTGTGGAAAATCGAAGATATCATAATAAAAAATTGGAGTATTTATAAATAAATAGAAAACTTCGAAGGAATGCATACGGTACAACATGGTTAAGAAATTAACGATGACTGTCTCTTTGTGTCGCGTCGATCTGCCATACGCATACACAAGACATCGTCGGTCGTGTTATTCCGTCACCGTAGGTACAAATGGAGACAATCGTACAAAATAACATAGAATTTTACAAAATATTGTCATAAACGTACACTCAACTAATTCCAATGGCACTTTTCATATAAGATATATTTTTGAAATTAGGAATTTGAAATTTTGAGAAAAGAATAAAATATCATAACATTAAATTACAGTGCTTGTAAATAAATGGACGACTGGGAATAAATGCATACGATACTATATCAAGGTTAAAGAAAATAACGAAGACCATGCAGTAGTGCCGCTGCGATCTGCCGTTCGCAACTGGAAGACCCCGATGGTCGTGTTTCTTCGGCAGCGTTGGTAAGTATACAGACAAACACATGAAATAACAATGAGTTTAACAAAGTAATGTCATAAACGTACACTCGGCGAATTTCATGGCACTCCATCTATGAAATACAGTTTTCTACTTAAAAAATTTGAGAATTTAAAGAAGATTGTAATCATCGATACTGTAAATTGCAGTAGCTATTAATAAATAGAATACTGCGAACGAATGCATACGGTACAGTATCAAGTTTATAGAAGTAATCAAAGATCATACAATATTGCCGCCCAGACCTAACGAACGCAACTACATGTCAACTCCAGCCGTGACGGTGCGGAAAGGTCGGTACGTATTCAGACAATGGAATAAAATAACAATAAATGAGGAAATGGGAAATCATGCATACGGTAGAAAGTAATAGTTAAAGAAATTATCGAAGACTATCCTGTAGTGTCACTCCACCCTGCCGAACGCAACAGCCAGACATCGCAAGTTGTGTCGCTCCGGCATAGTCAGTACGTATACTGGCAATCATGCACAATAACAAAAAGCTTAAGAGAAGATTGGCATAAACGTGTATTCATCTAATTCAAAAGCACTTTTACTAAGAAATACAAATTTTTAAACTAATAATTAACAATAACATCTAAGTCAATAGAATCATCCATCCTATGATTGCTGGTGTCAAACCAGGTATTCCGGGAGCCAATCCACTGTGCAGTAATACCAATGGACACGTTAATGCACGATATGAACATTAAAGCAAAGCGTCAAACCGTGTGAGAACGTTATCAGCTGAAATAGTCAAACTATTTACCAATACCTTACCATCCAAGGACGTAACCCGTTGTTGCGAGACCATAACGTCGTGTCGAGAGAAACAGGTTAGTATACATTTTGTGACGCACAACTTAATTTCATTTATTAACAGGATTATCGAGGGGAAAACTCTCCGATAACGTTACCACATACTTCGAGAGTCGTACAGCTATGTCAGAAGCATTACCTACAATGTGCTACCGAGGGTCAGACCAGGAATATCGGGAGCCAATACACTGTGCAGTGTTAAAAATGCATACGTTAAGTCGCGGTACGAATATGGATGTCGAGAGTGAATCCTTGCGAGATCGTTATAACATGATATGGAGTCGATCGTATGGTGTACGTATACGATCGATCATATAAAATAACAATAAGTTTCGCAAAATATTGTCATAAACGTAATATCAACTAATTCATAATACACTGTTACTAAGGAATACAATTTTTTAACTTAAAAACAAAAAATTGGTAAAAAATCGAACATGTCATTGCAGTAAATTGCTGTTCTCATAAATAAATTCGAAAACGGGGTAAAAATGCGTACGGCACAAAATGGAGGGTAATGATATTAACGAAGACCAAGCAGTATGCCGCTCCGTTCTGCTGTATGCAACTGCAAGAGCACTCAAGTCGTGTGGATCCCGAAGCGTAGGTACGCCAACAAACAGTCTTATAAGGTACCAAAAAGTTTAAGAAAATATTCCAATAAACGTTAACCCAACTAATTCAACGGACGCTTTTACTATGAAATATAATTTCATGCATTAAAATTGGAAATTTTGAAAAAAATCGAAAATATCAGTATTTAAAGATATAGTTTGTATACATAAATAGGATAGAACGAACGAATGCATACGGTACTGTATCCAGATTATAGAAATTAACGAAAACCATCCAGTAGTATCTCACCGAAGTACCGTACGTAGCTACAAGTCTGCTACAGCCACGTCGCTCCGGAAGTGTAGGTACGTATAAAGACAATCATATAAAATAACAGTAGGTTTAACAGAAAAATGACATAAACGCACACTCAACTAAATCCAATGGCCCTATTACATTGAAGTCCATTTTTTTAAAGATAAAGATTGCAAATTTTGTTGAAAATCGAAAATATCGTAACAGTAAATAACAGTGTGCATAAATGAACGGAAGACCAGGAAAAAATGCATGCAGTACTATATCAAGGTTAGAGAAGAACGATGATCACACAGTAGTGTCGCTCGGATTACTCGACCGCAAATTCAACACCATTCAGGACGTGTCGCTCCCGAAACGTAGGTGCGCGTACAGTGAATCATATAAAACAGCAATAAGTTTAGCATGATATCGCGACAAACGTACTCACAAATAATTCCAAAACACTTTTACTATGAAATACAATTATTTAAACCAAAAACCGAAAGCCTTGAAAAAAAAATGTCATATCAGTAAATTTCAGTAGGCAGGAATAAATGGAAGGCTGGTAAAAATTGCATACGATACAAAATCATAGTTAAGCAAATCAGCCAAGGCCATCTAGTACTGCCACTGCGCCCTGATATAGGCAAACTTCAAGACACCGCCAGTCGTGCCTCTCCGGCAGGGTAGGTACGTATACAGACAACCATATAAAATAGCAATATGTTTATCAAAATAGTGTAATAAACGCACACTCAACTAATTCCAAAGGCCTTATTACTAAGAAATCCAATTTTTTAAACTAAGGAATGAAATTTTCATACAAACCGAAAACATCGCAACAGTAAATTGCAGTATGTATTAATAAATGGAAAACAACAAAAAATGCATATGGTACGTAATCATAGATAATGAAATTGACCGATACCATCCAGTAATGCCGCTCCGATCTGCCGTAAGCAACTACAAGCCCGCGCCAGTCGTATTCCACCGCCGGTGTGCGTACGTATGCAGACAATCATATAAAATTAGAATGTATTTATCAAAATATCGTCATAAACTTAAGCTCAACTTATTTCAAATACACTGTTATTAAGAAATACAATCTTTTAAACTACAAATTGGAAATTATGAGGAAAATCGTAAATATCACAAGAGTAAAATATAGTATGCCGTAATAAATGAGGACTGGGAGGACATGCATTCAGTAAAAAATCACGGTTAAAGATATTAACGAAGACCATCCAGTAGTGCTACTCCGCCGTGGCGTACGCAAGTACACGACGACACCTGTCGT
The DNA here is from genome assembly GCF_051020765.1 of Lasioglossum baleicum. Classification (NCBI taxonomy): domain Eukaryota; kingdom Metazoa; phylum Arthropoda; class Insecta; order Hymenoptera; family Halictidae; genus Lasioglossum; species Lasioglossum baleicum. Next base: position 25,308 of record NW_027470270.1, read on the forward strand.
GACGCGGCGGCAGCGTAGATACGTATACAGACAGTCTCGTTTAATAAGAATAAGTTTAATAAAAGATTAGAATAAACGTACACTCAACTAATTCCAAAGACACTGTACTAGGATATACAAATTTTTAAACTGAGAATTGAAAACTGTCAAATAATCGAAAATATCATAACACTAAATACATTATGTATAAATAAATAGAGAAATGGGAATAAGTGCATAGGGTACAAAATCAGGGTTAACACGTTGACGCAGGCGTGCATCACCACGTGGGGCACGCGTGTCTGTTCCGTGGGACGGCGTTCATGACCGTGTGGTGCACGCGCGTCTGTTTCGTGAGGCGGCGTTCATCACGGTGGGGCACACTTGTATTTCACAAAATAGGTAGTACAAAATATGTTTATTTTTCAATTCTCAACATTATAAACAGACAATCAATACCTTAAAACATAACAATTCAATATTTTAAATATATAATTAATTATTATTTTATATATAATTTTATTATTATTTTATATTTATAATTATATTTTAATTATTTATTATTACATAATTATATAATATTTTTATGCAATTTTTCACAGCATGTTGAGCAGAGTGCCGGTTGGCCCTTACAGCGGTTGCAATTGGTTTTTACTTTTTTCGCCTTATTCGCAGCATACTGCCTACCATTTATTTTAGATATACGTTTGTAACATTCATTGCATCGCTTTGCATCAGAACTATACTGACATCGCACCTCATGAAAACTTCGCAGAACTCACAATACTCACAATGCACACAAACTAAACTCTTCGTCACTTGCCGTCAACTGTAAACTCTCCGTAAACCACGTGTCGTTGTCTAAACTCTCAATGATCATCCTCAGTTACTAAGTCACACATTATGTTAGAAGTGTGGTATGGGGCGTATTTGTTACCTCAGAAATCACTGATTTCCCTCATTACGTGTTGGCGGCCCTAAACGTCTAATTGGCGCGCCGATGGCCCAGAGGCTGGTCAAAGTTCGCATACCTAGGCCCGCAATTGGCGAAGGGAAGGGGAATTAGTCTGGAAAACCGCGCAATGGTGCTCGGCCACTTAGCCCAGCAGTATATCTTTCTTTAACGATCCAGCAAACAAAACTCTAGTGTGAAGCCCCAGAGACCCTTAGCATTTAACATGTTTTCTCCGCACAGCATGTCACTCAGACTTCCAGTGCCAGGGCGACTGGAAATCGACAGTCGGGGGTTCGACGAAATTGCCGATCGCAATGAACATAATTTACGCATAAAACTTACACTACGTTCTAGAACTATTTTCGTCGTGTACGGCAATCGGTTGCAGTATTTACAGAATTGCTACGTTTGAAAAGGTCCTATAACTTCTCTTCTTAACTTCTCGTGGTCCGAAACACGAGAAGTTGAAACCCCACTTGACCGAAATTATGCTTTGGCGCTGTGAACTTGACTGACAATGGGCCAGTGGGAGGTCTATCTCCTCTACACTCGTGGACATTCCCATGCGCGTGGTCATAAATATCGAGTGGCGTCACAAGCGGAAAATTCTCCGGTCACCGCGCTTAGATGACATGTAATTTATTAGTGCACTTCACCTTGAAGGAATGGGTCTTCTCCGCCATCCTCTCGCGTGGGAGGACTTTTTCTCCCTCAAGATGTCCCATATGATTTCCAAAATCGTTTTCCTCAAAAACTGAGGGTAATAGACAAAAACTGATTTCGGATTAGGTTATAGCTTGTCGAGATCTATAAACATAACCTAGTGGATATTATCGCGCAAAAATCGCGTTGAAGAGTTTAATGTAACTCTGCGCCGCTCGACATGTTTTGAAAAATTACATTAAAAAATTAAGTAATTATATTATGTTTATAATATAAAATTGTTATGTTTTTAATATTGACAGTCTGTTTATGATGTTGAGAATTCAAGAATAAACCTATTCTGAAGTACATATTTCGTGAAATACAAGTGTGACCCACTGTGATGCACGCCGTTCGACGGAACAGACGCGTTGGGCACATCGTGATGAACGCCGCCCCACGGAGCAAGCAGTGAATTCGGGCTCCGCCTCACAGAGAAAACTCTGAATATCGGCCCCGGCGTAAACGTGTTAGAAATGAACGAACACCATCCAATAGCGCCACTCCGCCCTGCTGTACGCAACTATAGGACCACGCCATTCGTGTTGTACCGGCAGCGTAGGTATGTATACAGACGATTGTTGAAAAGAAGAATTCAGTCTATGAAGATGGCATAAACGTTCACTTATCTAATTCTAAGGACACCGTTTAGAAGAAATGCAATATTTAGAATTAAAATTTGGAAATTTTGACAAAAATCGATCATAGGATAACAGTGAATTACAGTATGTAAGAAGTAAACAAAAAACTGCGAAAGAATGCATTAGGTACAATATTAAGGTTAAAGAAATGAACGAAAGTCATATAGTTTTGTTGTTCCGATCTACCGAACGCAACAAGAAGCCCTCGCCATGTATGTCGCACTGACAGCGTTGGTACGTACACAGACAATCATATAAAATAATTATATGCATAACAAAATATTGTCATAAGCGTACGCTCAACTTAATCCAAAGGCTGTTTATATATAACATACAATTTTCGAAAATATAAATTTGTAATTTTGAAAAAAATAGAAAATATAATAACAGTAAATTTCAGTAAATATAAATAAATGGAAGACTGGGAAAAAACGTATACGGTACTGTATCATTGTTAAAGAAATTAACAAAGACCATCCTGTAGTGCCGCTCCAATATACCGAGCGCAAATACTAGACCACTCTAGTCGTGTCGCTCCGGCAACGCAGGTACGTATACAGAGAATCGTACAAGATAACAATAAGCTTATAAAATAACGACATAAACGTACACTTAATTAATTCTAAAGAAAATTTTACTGAGAAATACAATTCTTGAAACCATAAATTGAAAATTTTGAAGAAAGTGGAAAATATCGTAACAGTAAACTAAAGTATGTAGAAATGTATAGAAAACTGAGAAATAATGCATACCGTGAAACATTACCGTTAAAGAAACTATCGACAATAGTACAGTAGTGTTACTCCGATCTACCGAACGCAACTACAAAACCTCTCCATTCGTGTCGCTCCGGAAACTCAGGTACATGCACAGGAAATCATATCAAATAACACATAGTTTACCTAAATATTATCATAAACGCACCTATCCTTATATTCCGAGAGTCAAACAATATTCCGGGAGTCAATCCGCTGTGCAATATTGACCATATACACCATAATTCACGGTATGAATACTACACCGTGGCGTCAATCATTTGTAGAACGTTACCTATTGGTATAGCGTCAAGTTTCGTACCGAATATCATTCCGAGAACCAAAGCCGCTGTATGAGTGTCTATCATAGTTTTCATGGAATCTAAAAAGTAAACATATTTGCGGGAGTACACTTTAATTTCATGTACGAATAGGAAGATCGAGAGTCAAACCGTTCGAGAACTTAACCACCAATTTCGAGAGCCGAAGGTCTAAGTCAAAAGCACCACCTGCCCTGTGATGCCGAGAGTAATTCCAGGTATTCACAGAGTAAAGCCACGGATCAGTCTTGGCAGTAGACACCTTAATTCACAGTATGAATATTCAAGCAGAGCGTCAGACCGTTGTAGAACGTAACCTATTGGAATAGAGTCAAACGTTTTACAGAAAGGCTTACCTTCCGAGAACCTAATCCGCCGTATTGGGAGCATAACTTCGTATCCAGAGAAACACGTTAGAATACATTTTCGTGAGGCGGACCATAACTTTATGTATGAATTCGATGATCGAGTGTCAAACTATTCCACAACGTTAAAACCTTCTTTGCGAGTCGCACAGCTAATTCAACACCAACACCTATCCTGCAATTCCGAGAGTCAACCCTGCTATACCGGGAGTAAATCGGCTGAATGGTATTGAAAATAAACACCTTATTTCACGGTATGAATATTAAAGTATAGAGAATTATCAGTCGGTTTCTCTCAATAGCCGGTCAGGTTCTCGAAAGGGGTATGCCTTCGGTGACAAATTTGACCCATGAAGGGAACGTATATCGGCTACCTCCGTATGGCAAGGTAGCGAAATGAACCATCGTCTATTGATCTGCATAAAAGAATGGACGTCTCTCAGCTGGAGTGCAGCAACGAAAGCTCACGATACCGGAAAGGAATATCTGCCCTGAGGGAGAAGCTGGAGGCAGTCAGAATGCAGTTGGCTGCTGCAGAGGCCCGCGTTGCGGCTTCCACCGTAACTACTAGGGCCTCGTGACAAGGGACTACTAGGGTGGTAGCCCTTGCAACGAAAATCAGCCACGTAGTGGAAGAGGCAGAAGTCGTCCGGGATCTGGACTTCTGCGGGGCGTCTGTTGCGGCCCCACCCACCTAGACTAGCGAACAAACCACCCGCCGGAAAGCTGACCCCCACGCCCATGATGGAGTGGGCCATGGTCGTGGGCCGATCCAGAGCGCCTACCTCCGTGCGCTAGGTGCGAGGCATCCTCAGCGCAAGGTAAATGTGCCAAAGGCTCCTGACCGAACGGCGATAACCCTTACACTGATTATCCCGTTCGAAGTGGGGTATGCGAAGGTAACGGCAACCGCGAGTAGAAAAGTCAATCCGTATGACCTGTAGGTTGTAGAGGTGAAGCCAAGATGAGCCGTCACCGGGAACCTAATCCTTGAGTTAGGAAGTCCAGAGGCCGATAGGACGGCACCAACGCCGACCAGGCACAACATGGACGGCCCTGATAGACTTGGACATCATAGTGGCTCTGCCAGCTTATGCGGCTGAGCAACAGATTACGGGTCAGGACGTCGCGAAAGCCACACAAAACGTCGCGAAGGCACTGGCCATGAAACGTGTCTGCAGCCCCTCCAAGATCAGATGCTGGGAAATCCGCACATTCCCGTCCGGTCTAGGGACGGTCTCAGTCAAATGCACCCTCGCCGCCGCCCGCACCATCTTGGACAGCGACAGGATACGAGTGGGCTGTTTATCGGCCCGGGTATAAGCGCTAGAGGATCACCGGCTCTAGCGCTTCAAGTGCATAGAAGGTTGTAAGGCCAGGGCACGATGGCCGACCAGCACAGATAGAGGAGCGGCGTGCTTCAGATGCAGGGGACAGGGGCATAAGAGGATGGGTGTCTCGCACCGTCTGGTCTGTGCTGCCCATGGCCTGGAGGCCGGACACAGAACAGTAAGGCCTGCTCTCCTCCCACATCGTAGAAGAAGATGAGAACAGCAGGGAAGCCAGCAGGAGGCGGATAGACTCCAAGAAAGACATGAGCGGCGGCGGGCCGGGAAGGGACCATAGACAGTGTCTAGAATTCAACACCCTCGAGGCCAATATCATCCATAACAGAGCGTTACAGGATTTTTTAGCATAATCGCTCGCGTAGTTGGACATCGCCATGGCAGTGGTCGGCTAGCCGTACAGTGTAGCGGTACACATCGGCATGGGGCTCTCAGAGGGCGAACGCGAGGGTCGAGGCGTTGCTCGACTGGGGCTCTACCAATACATGCGCGAGGCCGACGGGCATACCAATCGTGAGCTTTTCCTAGCCCGCCCCTGCTGCCTGGCAACGAGTGAAGCGTTGGAGAGTGGCTTAACAGGTTGAAACCCTGAACATCCCCCTCTTCATTACCATGGAGTGTTCTGTTCCAGAAACAGGAAGATAAGGACATAGTGCACTGGAGCCCCCATAGGAACTAGACATAAACTGGAAGGTTAGCAGCGACGTGATGGCAGATAAGAAGACTCGGCGTGGACGCCCTATTAGCCGCGGCATTTGTGCAGTTATGGCCGTCCGGATCGCTTGACGGCCTCAATCCCCAGAATGGCGCAGAATGGCTCCACGATGTTATGGCGGCAGCGTGCGACAATACAATGCAACGGGCCGCAGCAAAGCCGAAGACGTCGCTGTACTGGTGGGGCGTACCAAACGCAAACCGATCCGGATCGTACTAGGAAAGATGGGGGTCTAGGTCGCTCTGCTGTCAGAGAGCACAGACCCAGCTTTCGTACGGCGAGTCGTCAACATCCGTCGGCGCCGATGATGTGTGGGATGGCATCTATGGACCAGTTGTCGTACAGGACTTCCGGGTCGGACGACCTCGAAGTCCGCAGGACGGAACTAGAGCTGCTGGCATGTAAACTCGTGGAAACGGAGACCGCACTTGGACCGGATGGTATTCAGGGCCGGGCGACGGCGCTCGCTCAGGGTGCACTATGTGTAAGAACGATGTAGCAGCTGAACGAAAGCCTGCAGAGAGGTACGTTTCGCATAATGTGGATGCTGGTATGTGTTGTTCTGTTCAAGAAGCGGGGTAAGACCCCCCACTCCACGAGGGCGTACCGGCGCACCTGCCAATTCAGCGAGGCTGGGAAGCTCTTAGAGCGGGTAATGGCGATCCGATTGAAGAAGCACCTACAGGAGACGCGCGCGGACTTGGATGACAAACAGTACGGCTTCCGGCGAGCGCGCTCCACCTTTGATGCCGTCAGGAGTGTCCGTACCTTGTCCGCGTCAGCATCACACACGGGTGGAGTCGTGTTGATATCGAGTTCGTCACTTTCCGCCATTATGACATGGATGGTGGAGGAGAAGGGGTCATGACGCAGGATGTCCGCATTTTGCGAGCAAGTGATGCTACACTAGAAGGCCGCGGAATGGGTACGAGCGGAAGTGACCCCTATTCGCATGGGCAGAATGCGGCGGCGAGCGCGTCGTGAGTCAGCCAGCTGGGAAATAACCCAGAGTGTTGGGCCCTGGTTGAAGGAATTGCGGGACAGATTCTGTCCTACGATTGCCGCCATGTCGAACTGCTGGTGACTGCGTGGCTGCCAGACTGTCTCGGAGGCCGCGGTCGAGAGGGACGGCGTCGCCTAGTGATCGCGCGGGGCCGTTGGAGACGCGAGAAAGAAGAGAACCGATCAAGAATGTATACCATAGAGGATCTAGGACTACGTGATTGTCGCGGGGGTCACCAGCAGACCGTGATGAACAGCGGCTGACTCCCACATCGCCAGTTAGACTAGGGAATTTCATGTTGAAAGTATAATAGTGCTGGTTACATAGCGTCAGGGTCGTTTAATGCACTACATCGAAGTTATTCCCTCAACATGTTGTACGATCATCCATGAGAAATCGCCGAGAATATTGGCGATACAGGCCAAGTATATCTATTACCTTCAACTCGGGATATAGTAATACCGGGCCGAGATGTTCCATGTACTTAATCTGCGCTATTCATGGCGGTGTCTCGTAAGTGGCCTATTCCATCGCGGTTCGTGTAATAAATTGCCGCGTATTCTCGAAACCTTGAAAAGTAATATCGCGGGGGTTGATATGGAGAACCGCTAACGTTCCGTTCACTTGATGTCTGGCGACGCATCTCTGCCGATGGAATGTTCCGACAGCGGTTGGCGGGCACACCGGGAAGGAACACACATTTGGGCACACAATTCACCGACGCCAAGTCCGAACGTACGACGAACCGGCTGGAAAAATTTCGCCGTAATGCATAGGCGTATTCGAGCTGCCATAACTTCATCGGCCGACAAGGCGAATTTAATCTCTAAGTGCACATCTCCGTGTAGTTCTGCGGCATGGCAACCTTCCCGCATATCCCGAGCTGCCTACGCCGCTTTCAATCCTCGCAAACCGCTCGTTCCCCTCTCGGCTACGTGGTCGAAGCGAGTCGCTGGACACGTTTTATTCGGAGATCCTTCGCGCAACCGCTACGCAACGCGCCATTATCACTGGTCCGTCCCACGTAACCAAAGGAACGGACTGTCTCTAAAAGCATAATATGCTCGATCCAGTTTTATATCACGATAAAAAAGTCTTAATGACGCAAGTTTCTGCTGCTTAAGAGCAATCCTCCACACACGCTCCGCGGCAGTTGGTGCCAAATTTCCGACGGAGGAACTGCTGTAATATAAAGATAAAACTGGGATACTATAATCCGCATATTCGACGATATTTATACAAGCGTGGCATTCCATCTCTCGGCATAAATCCGGCCAATTTTACGCTCAACACATCGCGAAGTAGGCTCTGACATCATGAGGATTATCCGAACGAGTATTTCATCTCATAATCAAGGATTTACGTATTCATTCGCGCAAACTCTCGACGTACTGCCCCACTGTCCCGCAAATCCGAATACGTCCGTACACTTGGTCCAAGTGAACAAGCAGAATACCAAACAAGGCGAGACGGATCGCGCCACAATCGTTTCGTTACCTAGTTAAAGGGCAGCCAGAATTGACGCACCGTTTATTACGTCACCGCGAACCAAATCAGAGTTGGAAGATGCCTTTCGCGGACTCGCATCCAACCATTTAGATGCAAAATATCGATGGTGCATTCTCAATGTCGAGATTAAATTTTTATAATTTATTGTCATGTATCTTGGCGTTTATATAACCTTTCTGCTGTTCTCCTCACTATACTGGGATTCTCATATTGTTATATATTTTACATCACTTCGCTGTTATTCCTTGACTGAGTGAGGACAAAACGCGTTGCTCTGTTGCGCAAGTGTATATGAAGATCTGTAAAGAATCTGTGCTTTAGAGTCGACTCCAAGGATACGAGTTTCTTAACACTCTCATTCATTGCTTCGAAGCGCCGTTGATCCAGCTTACCATTCCGTCATTTGTATCGGAGAATGGGGCGGAATATGCAAAAGACAATTTTCACCATTGATCATGGACAAGCTATTAGCGCGCACGAGCGAGGTGAAAAATAAATATTCAGACGTTTGACGCGAAGTTAAATTGAACGAACAGTACTCGAACGATGGCTCGTTCGAGATTCCAATTTGCTGCCACCAACTAGAATGCGAATCGAATTCCCCCTCTTAATCACTCGCAATAACATTACTTAAACTGTACTCCAAGGAAAAGAAGGGAGCGATGGAACGTGATTTGTCGAACGGAATGGAACGAGCTGAAAAATCGTGGCGAATTAAGCTTCCGCGTTAATTGCTCGCCTTCTAAATGCTAAAAAGAGTCCGCACAATAGTATTCGCTGCGTTGCGTATTGTAATAAATCCTCTGTGCGACGGTTGGCCCATGCCAGGGCGGGGGGGGGGGGCGATAGGATATGTCTCTCGAGCGACGAATCGACCGTGACCGTAAATGAATGAACGATGAATATTCGGCATGCAATTCGAGCGACATGACAGAATACCCATTGCATTGGTCGCAAGTGTTTATCTCTTGAATATCAACTGCCGTGATGCCTGTTCCGAACAAGTGCTCATGGCGAACCGAACCGTGGGACAAGGATACTGGGAATGCTGCTCCAACATTGGCAGAGTATGTCGATTCAGGCGTTGCTTTCCACTATTAGCCATGAATACCCTTTGCCAGACTAACACGTCTAGTTCGTAACCAACTTATCGGAATATATCATTAGAAAATGCTTGCGCGGTGTATGACATTTGTTTGATCAAACGTGCAGAATTGTTCCTTTCATGAGAGACCCCCTTTGACTACTCATTTGCGTGTCCTGGGTACGATGCCTTGGTTGCTGTTGTGTTCGAGTTTCCTCCCTGGCTTTCAGCTTCCTTTGACACGATATTGCCCCTCGATTTTCAATACTCCAACATTACCGTGATATCCAGATACGGGTATCTATATGCGTATACTGACATAACCAGTTTCGACTATTCGTAACTCCGAATAGGCAATGATAAGTTCCGGATTCATTTCTCTAACTTTTAAAATAAGAACGAACCTTCCAGCTTCTTGTGGAATAATTCCTATCCGAAGATTCGCAATCTATTCGTGGTTCTATCGATAAACAACCTTATGTAAGGATCGAATATGCAGAATAGAAAATTAAAGGAATGAAGATTGATTTTTCGCATAGTCAGGTTGGATTTCTATTGGCATTTCAATACTATTGTCAGGGGGAAATACGTGGCAAGTATTGAAATAGAATATAAACGGGCGGCTCTTCAACCTTGGTGGAAGAGGCCCTTCCTAGAAGAAGCTAGGTTTCTTATATTAATACTTGTTCCGTCAAATAAGCGTAATACAGATGTTGAATAGTTTTAAATATTTATTGCAGGTCTTGAGGATAGGTATACGAATGTTTAAACGTCTTGTTTGATGCATAACGTAGGACTGATTTATTCCTATGTGCTCGGTGTTTATATTGCAATTTTCTGGTTGAGTAGGCGGTTTCTAGTGATGTGTTGGCTGGTTTTGACTGATATTGCTGCGGTTGATATCTGAGCAGTTTCTGCTAAAGCGATGGCTGAATTTTGGCAAATTTAGCTACGATTGTTACCTGAACGGTTTTCGGTGATATGTTGGTTGCATTTTGGCTGGTGTCACACTATCTCCGTGCAACATCTGCTCGTACCGAGTTGTTCGACATATTTCTATGCAATATCCGAGCAAGGTTTGTTAACAGCATCTCATTGTGTCAGAAACGCGGGGAGGATGTGTAAAAAGATTGCCGCCGGTAATGGAACACCGCCGATGGGAACAAGGAGGTAACAGCGGCTCATACGTGAGGGGCGATAAAGCGGGAAAGGCTGGACATTCGGCGGATCCGCAAGTCGGTATATATTATTTGGGCAGGGAACGAGCCATCAGTATCACGCGCTGAACACGGCGCAATTTTATTCGCGAACAGTTGTAATTTTGCTCTCGATCGCGGTAACGATGAAACCGAACTCGCGGCAACGAATTATCTACGGCTATAGCGAAAAAATGAACGCCGAGCGGCTTCAACGTCGATCGCCGAAAACCAGACCAGGCATTAAGCGAAACATTCCGTTTCGTCAAATTCCATTCATTTACAAATTTCGCCCCGTCATTATATTCCCCAGCGTGACGTTCATTGCACCCGTGCTTTCTCCGAACATGTAACCGATCCGATTATATTCAAATGGCCCGATACCGAAAATAGACAAACAGCTTTCGCTTATTCGGCTCTTCGAAAAATTCCGGCGATTGTGCGCGTTAGAAGAATACCCGTCGCTTCTTTCGTTATCGATATTTTCACGGGCAAATCACTCTGGGGACAACCCGTTTCGAGAAATCACCCGACGGATGCTTCCACCCTATTTTACCGCGCGATTTCGATGCAATAATTTCGTTTTGAAAACCCTCGTAGTTAATAGTTTGTATAAGGTGGCGAGCTCTATCAATTGGAGTTTGCCAAGAGCATGAAAAGTCAGCCACTGCAATTATATGTTGGAACTCGAGAAAGAAAGCAGGATTTGGAAATACGTCGTAAGTCGAATATGGAACGCCAGTATATTGTCCGCGAATTTTGGGATCGTAACGAGTTTTCTAGATTACGTGCAATTTGTTCGGGGACAGTCCCGAATATTGTACGAGATATACGAAATCTCAGGAGAGGATGAATAGAGATGACAGAATGGAAGCTGGAAAAAGACAAAATAATTGGTCGCTGAAAACGATAAAATTGGACGTCAAGAGAAAGAAATGTTGAATAAATTGTTTATGGGGCTGTAAGTGAGAGAGTTGTTGAGAGAGTGCGGAGACACTCGCAACCTCGCTTCGGACACCTAACCAGCCGTGAAAGAAGGAAATTATGATGTTAGCCCTCGGAGGTCGAACCGACTAATGACCCGAGCCGCTTCGCTATATATTCCTTATATAGCCATCGATTCGCCGAAAATCGATTACTACTTTTCCGTTGTAATAATGGATAAATTATTAATTCTTTGGATTTCGATATAAATTCACGTCGCCTACAGTCTCGTGGTACTTCTAATGCTCGCTCACGGGAATAAGCTACGCCATTAATAGCTAATGATTGATTAATATTCTTATTTCTATTGTAAATCCGCGACCCGGGTAATTTAGCGAGGAGAATTTTAATTTGATGTTGATAATAAACTTGGCAATTTGTACGTTTTTGTAAGTTATAATCGCAGCGACATTTCCACTGTTAAAATTGCGACGGCGAAATCAGGTCTATTGCCAATTATCCATTTTTTATGCGTATCAATATCTCGATGTTGTTATCACCGATAAATAAAACAGCTCGCCAACTGCAATCGCAAAATTTTCATCAAATGTGCATGTTAAACATACGTAAATACTTAACTTCAGGTCCGCCGGCCATTGATACCCATGTACATACACTATTTAACTATTTTACATTCCAATGACACGCTTCCAAATATCAACCCGTGCTACATAAATTCTTATTTTTATTAATTACGCTGTGATCGGTATTTTATTCGAACCAATTGTCAAATTAGTCATACATCTCCAGATAACACGGAAATATTTCCTTCTGCGTATATATACCATATCCGTTTAAAGATATGCATTATTCTTCATTCTTGTTAAAATATCGCGTCACAAAAGAAACGCACTGACGCCAGAACTACCGATTTGTAACGAGTACCGAAACGTAATGCACATTAATGCCGACAATTGAATAATTACGACTTCTTTTCGCGTCCGTGCAAAGCAATTGCAAGCACGAGAGCTCTGGAACAAGATCATATATTCTATTTCAAGCACAATATTGACCCCATTCCAACCATCAGACACACCGTGAGATAATTTAACTCTCGATCCCTTATGCCCCCTGTTTCATCGGAAATAATTGAGGCGTCCCACTCGTACCTGCACGGGTACATATCCCACAGGACAAGGGGCAATAAAAGGAAGGAAAACGATGAAGAAAGGAGGTGAAGTCAAACAAGTTCCACCAGAAGGTGAACCCGGCGGCCACAATTATCGGATTGTCTGATTCTGTGAAAAGATCGAAGGGAGAGAGAGGGAGAAGGTGAGGATGACGAGCGGGGCTGGATATCGAGGTGATGCAGAGTCAATGACGCTGCATGTTCTTTTGCTCGGTGACCCCAGAAAATTTGATGCTTACCCGTTAAATTCCTGACAGATGCGGATCACAATTTCCCTGGGGGGCTCGGCGCCGGGTCACGTGCCCCTCCGCGAATATCTCGTAAACCACGGGATCGTGGGTTCAATAGTAAATTCGGATCGTAAATTGTCCTTCTTGCTCGAATTTCAATGCATTAGCCCGATCCTTTATTTCCGAAATTCGAGCACGCTGTTTCGCAGCCGATACCGATATTATCTATTTACCCCAGTCGTAGCAGCGACTTCGCCATGTACCAGCGGTCCCTTCGTCCTTATCCCTTGTTCCCCTTCAATTAATCGCGATATAAGTTTCGATTGCTGGCATGCACCGTTGAAAAAACGGTGAAATGATGCCCACGAGCACCGAGGAAATTTTGGGCCATGAAACTCATCGAGACCGATTTGAGAAGGCGGTGGTTTCGATTAGGCGTAATGCCAAATGGATGATAATCGGGAGCTTCTTGCTAGGTCGAGGCTGTACCGAGGAGAACACGGCGCAATTGACCAGCTCATTACGATTTGCCATGCGAGTGGTAATTAACATGGCGCCATGAATCATCGTGTTAATCGCCCTCTGTGGTGACGACGAGATTAGAAAGCGTGTTTCGGTTAATTAGAATTTCGAAGCGGGCATGAAGCTTCGTTTTCGCCCCTGTCTAGCGATATCACAATAATTAATTCGGGGAACTAATCCGGTTGACCTGCCGGTAATGCCATCTCGGCGAATTATCGCACTCTTATGAATTAACGCGGTATAAATCCTGAATCACGTAGATCGTTAAATGGGGAATTACTCCAACTCTGCCATTTAGCCAGTGTAAGGAAAATCGAGGGTGTGTGGGAGGCTGCAAAATTGAGCTATTGATTATAATCGACCATATTGAACGATTGTCACGCGATGCGGTAGAACGGCTCGGAACTGAGGCAGAACTATGAGAGTTTGCGAATCCTCTATATTCCCTGGTACTGTCAAGCCGGAATCACAAGAGACCCGGAGGACTTCCGGACTAGCCTAGAAGTCTCGGGATTACTTCCGCATCTTCGAACTTCGCCGAATATTTTCGGATCTCGATGAAATTTTCACACTCTTCCCGAGTGCCTAACCTTCCCGTTCTCGCTTAACCCGAGGTCTCACACGCGAGTACCTTAGAATCCCGAGTCTTCGGAGACTGCCTGATACTCTAACCAAACGAACCGTCGAAACTCTCGGAATTTTCTGTGACAGAAATTACGAGGTATACGTCGCTATTGCTCAGGTCCTTGGACAACTGAGGAGATGATCTGGTATCTGGTATCACTAGTATCATTAATGATACATAGAATATTCTCAAACTATATAAAATGCTTAAGTAATAATACATCAGATTAACTTTAGGTCTACGCACATATTGCCTCCACTTAAATTCAACGTGCTTATACAACATAATCGAATCATCGTAATTGAAAAAGACGAGTGTAACATACGATGCACCTGTCGGAAGAAAAATCGACTTTGCAAAATGTAGCCGCCTATATCCGATGGTTCCAAATAAAAAAATTTCCAACCTAGTATTTAAGTTATATAACATCCTTATCCAAGCAGTATTATGGTTGGTATTCGCAATGGTAGTTATGCATACTTGCAATTAAGTTCATATATAATTCAGGCTAAGTGGTATTACGACTTATAATCTCATAGAGATATATTATATTTCACCTGGTGTAGGATTTTTTTATTTCTTCATTATCAATGGTTCTATGGTTCCATACCCACGAATATGTAAACGCGTATTTCAGGAACGAAATGTGGTCCTTTATTTGTTTGAGCTTATTAGTTACATAAAATCATATACAAATGAAAATGTAAAATATTGATAACGGAATGATATAATATCTCTCGGAGTTATATACCTAGGTACAGGCTTAATATAATTCTAGGTAGGGCCAAGTGTACCTTTTACTTTCTGCTTTATCTTTGCGCGTCGATTTTTTTTCAATCCTTGTTGCCGTTCGTTTGCAGAGCGGTTGAAGATTGAACGTTGCAAAGGTGCATCGAATGGGCAATTTTTTCAAATTTTAGTAAATTATCATGAATGGGTGAATGGGACGTGGATAGGGTAGGTCTTCATTCGCAGCACCTCCTTGTGGTCAGACCTGGGCAATCGGCATTACTTCACATATCGTTTCTAATTGTATCGCTATAGTTATGACACACGTAACCAATAGCTATGATACAATTACGAATGATATAGCATGTGATACTAGCTAATTGTGTGCTATCATATGGCTGTAAATTCTCGTCCGCTAAAATTGGAAGAATAGATTGATATGGATCCTCTTGTAATTTAGGTTGTTCAAACATTAAACATAATTTGTATAATTATATCAACTAAAATAACGTCCCTCAAAGTTCATACCTCGTTTCTATCGAAGGCAAATAAGGGTATTTCGTTGATTACCGTTGCAGCCCACACAAACCGTACATTTCATGCGTGGCAAGTATTTTCTGAGTGATTTGACTTTCCAAG
>NW_027470271.1:0-40721 GCF_051020765.1 Lasioglossum baleicum
CAACATGTTCTTCACAGAATTTCTGATCATTCTGGTTATAAACTTTTGCCTTAGATGAAATTAATACGAAGTTCAGAAATTATAGTATCCAATGACACGAGACATCCCTTACCTACAAGATAGAATCTAAATAAAACTGGGATAAGGAATATTTAACAACATGTTCTGCACAGAATATCCAATTATTCTGGATCTAAATTTTTATCATCGTCAGAAATTAAGACGAAACTAAGGAATAATAGCATCCAATGATACGAGATATACCTAAACCTCAAAGTATGAATCTAAATGAATCTAGAATCAGAACCATTTAACAACAATATCATCACAAATTTTCCGGTTGTTCTAGATATAAATATTATGATCGTCAGAAATTAATACGAAGGTAAGGAATTGTAGCATCCAATGATACGTAACATACATAACCTCAAGGTGTGAGTCTAAATAAATACAGAATCAGGAATGTTTAACATGTTCATCACAGAATTTCTGATTATTCAAGTTATAAGTTTTTGTTATAGACAGAAACTAATACGAATTTAAGCAATTATAATATGCAATGATACGAAACATACATAACCTCAAACTAAGAATCCATATAAATGTAGAATCACAAATATTTAACACCATGTTCATCACAGAATTTCCGATTATGCTAGTAATATGTTTTTATTATCGCCACTAATGAATACGGAGTTAAGAAATTATAGCATTCAACGATACTACACACAACAAACCTCAAAGTATGAATCTAAGTAAGTCTAGAATCAAGAATCTTTAACAACAATATCATCACAAAATTTCCGGTTGTTCTAGATATAAATATTATGATCGTCAGAAATTAATACGAAGGTAAGGAATTGTAGCATCAAATGATACGTGACATTCATAACCTCAAGGTGTGAGTCTAAATAAATACAGAATCAGGAATGTTTAACATGTTCATCACAGAATTTCTGATTATGATAGTTATAAATTTTTATTATCGTCACAAATTAATACGAAGATAAGAAATTATAGCATCCAATGACACGAGACATACCTAACCTCAAAGTATGATTATAAATCAAACTAGAATCGGAAATTTTCAAGAACCAGCTCTTCACAGAATTTCCTCTTATTCTAGATATAAGTTTTTGTCATCGTCAGAAATTAATACGAAGGTAAGGAATTATAGTATCCAATGATACGAGATTTAGCTAACCTCAAAGTAGGAATCTGAATAAATCTAGAATGAGAAGTATTTAATTACATGTCCATCACAGATTTTCCGATTGTTGTATACATAAATATTTATCATCGTCACAAATTAATACGAAGTTAAGGAATTATAGTATCCAATTATACGAGATATACCTATCCTGAAAGTAAGAATCTAAATAAATTTACAATGACAAATATTTAACAAGATGTCGATCACAGAATTTCCGATTATTCGATACATACATTTTTATCATCGTCACAAATAAATACGAAGTATAGGAAGATAAGTATCCAATGACACGAGGCAATCTTAACCTCAAAGTGAGAATCTAAATAAAACTAGAATCAGAAATACTTAACACCATGCTCTTCACAGAATTTTAGAATAATCTAGATATAAATTTTTTTCTGTGTCAGAAATTACTACGAAGTTAAGGAATAATAGCATCCAATGAAACGAGGCATGCCTAATCTAAAGGAAAGAATCTAAATAAATCTAGAATCAGAAATATTTGACAACATGTTCTTCGCAGAGTTTCCGATCATTCCAGATATAAATTTTTATCATCGTCACAAATTAATACGAAGTTTAGGAAGATTAGAATCCAATGACACGAGGCAATCTTAACCTCAAAGTGAGAATCTAAATAAAACTAGAATCAGAAATATTTAGAAACATGTTTTTTACTGAATTTCCGTTTATTCTAGATATAAATTTATACATTGTTAGAAACTAATACGAAGTTAAGGAATAATTGCATCCAATGATACGTGGCATTCCTAACCTCAAAGTTTGAATCTAAGTTAATCTAGAATCAGGAATCTTTAACAACATGCTCATCACGGAATTCCCGGTTATTCTATATATAAATTTTTATTATCTTCACAAATTAATACGAAGGAAAGGAATTATAGCATCCAATGATACGAGGCGTGCCTAATCTCAAAGTAAGATTCTAAATAAAGATAGAATCAGGAATATTTAGCATAATGGTCCTCACCGAATTTCCGGTTGCACTATGTATAAATATTTAATATCGGCACAAATTAATGCGATGTTAAGGAATTATAGCATCCAATGATACTAGACGTACCTAACCTCAAAGCAAGAATATAAATAAATCTAGATTGAGAAATATTTAACGACATGTTCTTCACTGAATTTCCGATTATTCTATATATCAATTTTTATCCTGGTCACAAGTTAATACGATGTTATGAAATTATAGCATCCAATGATAGGCGACATTCCTAACCTCAAAGTAAGAATCTAAATAAAACTATAATCAAAAATATTTAACAACATGTTCTTAACAGAATTTCCGGTTAATATGTATATAAATTTTTATCATCGTCACAAATTCATACGATGTTAAGGAATTATAGCATCCAATGATACTAGACATACCTAACCGCAAAGCAAGAAAATAAACAAATCTAGAATCAGGAATATTTACCAACATGTTCTTCACAGAATTTCTGATTATTCTGGTTATAAGTTTTTGTCATAGACAGAAATTAATACGAAGTTAGGGAATTGTAGTATCCAATGATAGGAGACATACCTAACCTCAAAGCAAGAATCTAAATGAAAATACAATCAGAAATATTTAACAACATGTTCATCACACAATTACAGATTATTCTAGATATATATTTTTAACATCGTCAGAAATTAATACCATGCTAAGGAAGTACAGAGTCCAATGACACGAGGCATACTTAACTTCAAATTATGAATTTAAATAAATCTAGAAACATGAATATTTACCAACATGATCTTCACGGAATTCCCGGTTATTCTATATATAAATTGTTATTATCGTCACAAATTAATACGAAGTAAAGGAATTATAGCATCCAATGATACGAGGCATACCAAACCTCAAAGTAAGATTCTAAATATAACTAGCATCAGAAATATTTAACAAATTGTTCTTCACAGAATTTCCGATCATTCTAGCTAAATATCTTTGTCATAGGCAGAAGTTAATACGAAGATAAGGAATTATAGTATCCAATGAGACGAGACATATCTGACTTCAAAGTAAGAATCTAAATAAATCTAGAATCAGAAATATTTAATAACGTGGTCCGCACAGAATTCCTGATTATTCTAGTTATTAATTTTTGTCATAGACGGAAATTAATACAAAGTTAAGGAATAATTGCATCCAATGATACGAGGCATACATAACATCAAAGTATGAATCTAAATATAACTACAATCAGAAATATTTATCTGCATGTTATTCACAGAATTTCCGATCACTCCAGATATAAATTTTCACATCGTCAGAAATTAATACGAAGTTAGGGAATAATTGCATCCAATGATACAAGGCATACCTAAGCTCAAAGTAAGAATCTAAATAAATCTAGAATCAGAAATATTAGGTTGGGGAAAAAGTAATCCATTATTTTTACGTGAACTTCAAGACTTTATTTAACATGTTTTGCATTGTCCGATTTAGGTCAAATATGCACCATTTTGTTCTATAATTTGTTGCCATTTTAATGGTAGCTTCATTATGCCTCTCTCATAAAAGTCTTGGTCCTTATTAGCGAAAAACTCCAGCAATTGATTTTCACACTCTTCCATTGATGCCAATTTCTTATCACTAAAAAAGTTTTGCAATGCAAGAAAAAGATGGTAATCGCTTGGTGCGAGGTCCGGACTGTATGGTGGATGCATCAAAACTTCCCAATCAAGCTCCCGGAGTTTCTGACGAGTCACTATAGAAGTGTGTGGCCTGGCGTTGTCCTGATGGAACACGACACCTCTTCTGTTGGCCAATTCTGGCCGTTTCTGGTCAATTGCTCGCTTCAGACAGTCCAGTTGTTGACAATAGATGTCTGAATTTAATGTTTGGCCATATGGAAGCAACTCGTAATAAATGATTCCTTTCCAATCCCACCAAACGCAAAGCAGAACCTTCCTGGCCGTTAGTCCCGGTTTGGCCACCGTCTGAGCTGCTTCACCGCGCTGTGACCACGATCGCTTTCGCATAATGTTGTCGTATGTGACCCATTTCTCATCCCCAGTCACCATCCGTTTAAGAAATGGGTTGATTTCATTACGTTTGGCCAAGGCTTCGCAGATGGAAATTCGATCCATCATGTTTTTCGGTGTTAATTGGTGTGGCACCCAAACATCAAGCTTTTTTTTAAACCCAGCTTTGTGCAAATGGTTTAAAACTGTTTTGTGGTCGATCTTTAACTCCTGGGCGATGCTACGACTACTAACATGCCGGTCCACTTCGATGATTTCAGTGACTTTCTCGACATTTTCGACGACGGGCCTGCCTGTGCGAGGGGCATCCTTAACGTCAAAAATACCCGAACGGAATCGACGAAACCAAAATTGCGCGTGATTAGCTGTTACAGTATCGGGACCATAAACACTATTCACATTTTCAGCCGCCTGACTTGCATTTTCGCCCTTATCAAAGAAAAACTGTAAAATGTACCGAATTTTCTCTTTGTTGACTTCCATCTTTAACGCCGTGTAACTCAGAACTGAATGGACAAAACAAAAAACTGCAAACGAATTCTTTTAGTGCGAACTGTTACCTTGACAACGAGCATAAATTTGAAATTGTTTGATCGATAATTTACGAGATATCGATCACTACAGCCATCTACCGAAAAAATAATGGATTTCTTTTTCCCCAACCTAATATATAACAACATGTTCTTCACAGAATTTCCGATTATTCTGGTAATAAATTATTGTCATAGACAGAAAATAACTCGATGCTAAAGAATAATAGCACCCAATTATACGAGACATACCTAACCTCAAAGTATGAATCTAAATAAATCTAGAATAAGGAACATTTAACAACATGTTCTGCAAAGAATTCCTGTTTAATCTAGTTACAAATTTTTGTCATAGACAGAAATTAAGACGAAACTAAGGAATTATAGAATCCAATGATACGTGGCATGCTTAACCTCAAAGGAAGAACCTAAATAAATCTATAATGAGAAATATTTAATAACATGTCCATCACAGAATTTTCGATTCTTCTACATATAAATTTTTATCACCGTCAGAAAGTAAGACGAAACTAAGGAATTATAGAATCCAATGATACGTGGCATGCTTAACCTCAAAGGAAGAACCTAAATAAATCTATAATGAGAAATATTTAATAACATGTCCATCACAGAATTTTCGATCCTTCTACATATAAATTTTTATCATCGTCAGAAGTTAATGCGATATTAAGGACTTATAGCATCCATTGATACGAGACATACCCAACCTCAAAGGGAGAATCTAAATATATTTATATTCTGTATTATTTTACAACATGTTCTTAACGGAATTTCCGATTATTCTATATATATATTTTTATAATCGTCAGAAATTAATTCGAAGTTAAGGAATATTAGCATCCAATGGTACGAGCCATTAATAACCTCAAAGGAAGAATTTAAATAAAACTAGAATCAGAAATATTTAACAACATGTTCTTTGCAGAATATCCGATCATTCTAGATGTACATTTCTACCATCTTCAGAAATTAATGCGAAAGTAAGGAATTATATCATCCAATGATCCGAGGCATACCTAACCTCAAAGTGTTAATCTAAATTAATCTAGAATCAGAGATATTTAGCAACATGTGCATCGCAGCATTTCCGATTACTCTATATATATATTTTCATCATAGACACTAATTATTACGAAATTTAGGTATTATAGTATCCAATGACACGAGACACACCTAACCTCAAAGCACGAATCTAAATAAATCTAAAATCAGGGATATTTAGCAACATTGTCGTCACAGAATTCCTGATTGTTCTAGTTGTATATTTTTGTCACCGTCAGAAATTAATACGAAGTTAAGGAATTATAGCATCCAATGGTACGAGGCATACCTACCCTCAAAGTATGAATCTAAATAAATCTTGAATCAGAAATAATTAACAGCATGCTCTTAACAGAATTCCGGATTATTCTTGATATAAATTTTTATCATCGTCAGAAATTAATACGAAGTTAATGAATAATAGCATCCAATGATAAGAGGCATACCTAACCTCAATGTAAGAATCTAAATAAATATAGAACCAGAAATATTTAATAACATGATAGTCACAGAGTATCCGATTATTCTATATATATATTTTTATCATAGTCACAAATTAATACGAAGTTAAGGAATTATAGTATCCAATGACAAGAGACATACCTAAACTCAAAGTAAGAATCCAAATAAATCTTTTATCAGGAATATATAACAACATGTTCTTCACAGAATTTCCGATTATTATGGTTATAAATTTTTATCATCGTCAGAAATCAATACGAAGTTAAGGAATAATAGCATCCAATCATACGAGGCATTCCTAACCACAAAGTACGAATACAAATAAAACTAGAATCAGACATATAAAACAACATGTTCTTCACAGAATTTCCGATAATTCTAGATATAAATATTTATCATCGTCAGAAATTAATACGATGTTAAGGACTCATAGCCTACAATGATACGAGACATACCAAACCTCAAAGGAAGAATCTAAATATATTTAGAATCTCAAATATTTACCAACATGTTCTGCACAGAATTTACGATTATTCTGGTTATAAATTCCTATCATCGTCAAAAATTAATACGAAGCTAAGCAAATATTGCATCCAATGATACGAGACATTCCTAACCTCAAAGGGAGAATCTAAATATGTCTAGAATCAGAAATATATAACAACATGTTCTTCACAGAATTTCTGATTATTCTGGTTACAAATTATTGTCATAGACAGAAATTAATACGAAGTTAAGGAATTATAGCATCGAATGATACGAGACATTCCTAACCTCAAACTATGAATCTAAATATATTTATGTTCAGGAACAATTAACAACATGTTCTTCAAAGAATTTCCGAGTATTTTAGTTATAAATTTTTATCATAGTCAGAAATTAATTGCAAGTTTAGGAATAATACAATTCAGTGATACGAGGCATACTTAACCTCAAAGTAAGAATGCAAATAAATCTTTAATCAGGAATATATAGTAACATGTTCTTCACAGAATTTCCGATTACTATGGTTATAAATTTTTATCATCGTCAGAAATTAATACGAAGTTAAGAAATTATAGCATCCAATGATACGAGACATACCTAACCTCATAGTATGAATCTAAATAAATCTAGAATCAGGAATCTTTAACAACATGCTCATCTCCGAATTTCCGGTTATTCTATATATAAATTTCTATCGTCGTCAAATATTAATACTAAGTAATGGAATTACAGCATCCAATGATACGAGAAATACCTAACGCAAATCAAGAATATAAATAAATCTGGAATAAGAAATATTTAACAATATGTCCCTCACAGAATTTCCGTTTACTTTAGACATAAGTTTTTATTATCCACGCAAATTGATCCAAAGATATGAAATTATAGCATCCAATGATACGAGAAATACCTAACCACAAAGTATTAATCCAAATGAAACTAGAATCAGAAATATTTAACTACATGTTCTTCACGGAATTTCCGATTATTCTAGATATAAATTTTTACACCGTCAGAAATTAATACGAAGTTAAGGAGCTATAGCATCCATCGATACGAGACATACCTGACCTCAAAATATGAATCTAAATCAAATTCGAATCTGAAATATTAAGAACATGCTCATCACCGAATTTCCTGTTATTCTGTATATAAATTTTTATCATCGTCACAAATTAATACGAAGTAAAGTAATTCTAGCATCCAATGATACGAGACATACCTAACCTCAAAGTATTAATCTAAATAAAACTAGTATCAGAAATATTTAACAACATGTCCTTCACAGAATATCCGATTATTATATTTATAAATATTTGTTATCGTCAGAAATTATTACGAGGTTAAGGAATTATAGCATCCAATGATACGAGACGTACCTAACCTCAAAGTATGAATGCAAATAAATCTAGGATCAGAAATATTTAACAACATGCTCATCACCGAATTTCCTTTTACTCTATATATAAATTTTTATCATCGTATGTAATTAATAAGAAGTTAAGGAATAATAGCATCCAGTGATACGAGGCATACCTAACCTCAAGGCAAGAATCTAAATAAACCAAGAATCAGGAATATTTAACATCATGTTCTTCCCAGAATATCCGATTATTATATTTATAAATATTTGTTATCGTCAGAAATTATTACGAGGTTAAGGAATTATAGCATCCAATGATATGAGACGTACCTAACCTCAAAGTATGAATGCAAATAAATCTAGAATCACGAATATTTAACAACATGTTCTCCACAGAATTTCCTATTATTATAGATATAAATCTTCATCATCGTCAGAAATTAATACGAAGTTAAGGAATTATAGCACCCAAAGGTACGAGGCATACATAACCTCAAAGTAAGAATCTAAATTAAATTAAAATCTGAAATTTTTAACAACATGTTCTTCACAGAATTTCCTCTTATTCTAGATATAAATTTTTGTCATCGTCAGAAATTAATACGAAGTTAAGGAACTATAGCATCCATCCATACGAGAAATACCTAACCTGAAAGTAATACTCTAAATAAAATTAGAATCGGAAATATTTAACAACATGATCTTCGCAGAGTTTCCGATCATTCCAGATATAAATTTTTATCATGGTCAGAAATTAATACGAAGATAAGAAATTATAGCATTCAATGACACGAGACATACCTAAATTCAAACAATGAATATAAATAAAACTAGAATAGGAAATTTTTATCAACATGTACTTCACAGAATTTCCGATTATTCTAGATATAAATTTTTATCATCGTCAGAAATTAATACGATGTTAAGGAATAATAGCATCCAGTGATACGAGGCATACCTAACAGCAAAGAAAGAATCTAAATAAAGATAGAATCTGGAATATTCAGCATAATGGTCCTCACCGAATTCCCGATTGCACTATGTATAAATATTTATCATCGTCACAAATTAATGCGATGGTAAGGAATTATTGCATCCAATGATACGAGGCATACCTAACCTCAAAGTAAGAATCTAAATTAAAATAGAATCAGAAATATTTAACAACATGTTCATCACACAATGACCGATTATTCTAGATTTATATTTTTAACATCGCCAGAAATTAATACGAAGTTAAGGAATTATAGCATCCAATGGTACGAGATATAGCTAACCTCAAAGTAGGAATCTGAAGATATCTAGAATAAGTATTTGATAACATGTCCATCACAGATTTTCCGATTGTTCTGTATATAAACATTTATCATCGTCACAAATTAATACGAAGTTAAGGAATTATAGCATTCAATGATACGAGGAATTCTTAACCTCAAAGTTTAAATCTAAATGAAACTTGAATCAGAAATATCTAACAACATGTTCTACACGGAATTTCCGATTATTGTAGTTATAACTTTTTGTCCTAGACAGAAATTAGTACGAAGTTAAGGAATTATAGTATCCAATGATACGATACATACGTAACCTCAAAGTATGAATGTAAACAAATCTAGAACGAGAAATATTTAACAACATGTCCATCACAGAATTTCCGATTACTCTATATATATACATTTTTATCATCGTCACAAATTAATACGAAGTTAAGGAATTATAGTATCCAATGATACGAGCCATACCTAACCTCAAATTATGAATGTAAATAAACCTAGAATCAGGAATATTTAACAACATGTCCATCACAGAATTTCTGATTATTCTATATATATACATTTTTATCATCGTCACAAATTAATACGAAGTTAAGGAATTACAGTATCCAATGATACGAGGCATACCTAACCTCAAAGTAAGAATCTAAATATATGTAGAATCAGGAATATTTAGCAACATGGTCCTCACAGAATTCCTGATTATTCTAGTTATAATCTTTTGTCATAGGCAGAAATTAATATGAAGTTATGGAATTATTGTATCCAATGATACGAGTCATACCGAACCTGAAAGTATGAATCTAAATAAACCGACAATCTGGAATATTTAGCAACATGGTCCGCACAGAATTCCTGATTATTCTAGTTATTAATTTTTGTCATAGACGGAAATTAATACGAAGTTAAGGAATTATAGTGTCCAATGATACGAGACATACCTAACATCAAAGTATTAATCTAAATAAAACTAGAATCAGAAATATTTAACAACATGTTCTTCACAGAATATCTGATTATGATAGTTATAAATTTTTTTCATTGTCAGAAATTAATACGAAGTTAAGGAATTATAGCACCCAATCGTACGAGACTTACCTAACCTCAAAGTATGACTCTAAATAAAACTAGAATCAGAAATATTTAACAACATGTTCTTCACAGAATTTCCTATTACTCTAGATATAAATTTTTATCATCGTCAGAAGTTAATACGACGTTAAGTACTAATAGCATTCAACGATAATAGGAATACCTACCCTCAAAGTAAGAATCTAAAAAATCTAAAATCCGAAATATTTAACAACATGTTCATCATAGAATTTTTGATTATTCTAGATATGAATATTTATCATCATCAGAAATTAATACGAAGTTAAGTAGTAGTAAAATCAAATGATACGAGGAACACCTAACGCAAATCAAGAATATAAATAAATCTGGAATCAGAAATATTTAACAATATGTTCCTAACAGAATTTCCGATTATTCTAGCTATTACTTTTTGTCACAGACAGAAATTAGTACGAAGTTAAGGAATTATAGTATCCAATGATACGAGACATACCTACCCTCAAAGTAGGAATCTGAATAAATCTAGAATGAGAAGTATTTAACAACATGTTCTACACAGATTTTCCGATTATTCTATATATTAATATTTATTATGGTCACAAATTAATACGAAGTTAAGGAATTAAAGCATCCAAAGGTACGAGACATACCTAACCTCACAGTATGAATCTAAATAAATCTAGAATCAGGAATATTTAACAACATGATCTTCACAAAATATCTCATTACTCTAGTTATAAACATTTATCATCGTCACAAATTGATACGAAGTTTAGGAATTATAGTATCCAATGATACGAGACATACCTAACCTCAAAGTAGGAATCTGAATAAATCTAGAATGAGAAATATTTAATAACTCGTTCCACACCGAATTCCTGATTATCCTAAATATAAATTTTTGTCATAGACGGAAATTAATACGAAGTAAAGGAATTACAGTATCCAATGATACGAGACATACGTAACCTCAACGTAAGAATCAAAATAAACCTAGAATCAGGAATATCTAACAACATGTTCTTCACAGAATTTCTGATTATTCTAGTTATATATTTATGTCATAGACAGAAATTAATACGAAGTTAAGGAATTAAAGTATCCAATTGTACGAGACATACCTAACCTCGAAGTAAGAATCTAAATAAACCTAGAATGCTAAATATTTAACAAAATGTCCGTCACATAATTTACGATTATTCAAGATATAAATTTTTATCATCGTCAGTAATTAATGTGACGCTGTAGTATAATACCATCCAATGATACGAGGCCTTCTTAACCTCAAAGTACGAATCCAAATGAAACTTGAATGAGAAATATTTAGCAACATGTTCTACACATAATTTTCTATTATTCTATATATAAATATTTATCATCGTCACAAATTAATACGAAGTTAAGGAATTATGGTATCCAATGATACGAGGCATACCTAACCTCAAAGTAAGAATCTAAATATATCTAGAATCAGGAATATTTAGCAACATGGTCCTCACAAGAATTCCTGATTATTCTAGTTATAATCTTTGGTCATCTTCAGAAATTAATATGAAGTTATGGAATTATAGTATCCAATGATACGAGACATACCTAACCTCAAAGAAAGAATCCAAATCAAATTAGAATCTGAAATATTTAACAACATGCTCATCACCGAATTTCCTTTTACTCTATATATAAATTTTTATCATCGTCACAAATTAATACGAGGTAAAGGAATTATAGCATCCAATGATACGAGTCATACCTAACCTCGAAGTGAGAATCTAAATAAACCTAGAATGCGAAATATTTAATAAAATGTCCATCACAGAATTTACGATTATACAAGATATAAATTTTTATCATCGTCAGAAATTAATTCGAAGTTAAGGAATTATATCATACAATGCTACGAGACATCGTTAACCTCATAGTAAGGATCAAAATAAATCTAGAATCAGGAATATTTAACAACATGTTCCACAGCGAATTTCCGTTTATTCTAGTACTAAATTTTTATCTTCGTCACAAATTAATACGAAGTAAAGGAATTGTAGCATCCAATGATACGAGACATACCTATCCTGAAAGTAAGAATCTAAATAAAATTAGAATCGGGAATATTTAGCAACACGTTCTTCAGAGAATTTCCGTTTATTCTAGTATTAAATCTTCATTATCGTCACAAATTAATACGAAGATAAGAAATTATAGCATCCATCGATACGAGACATACCTAACCTCAAAGAAAGAATCCAAATCAAATTAGAATCTGAAATATTTAACAACATGCTCATCACCGAATTTCCTTTTACTCTATATATAAATTTTTATCATCGTCACAAATTAATACGAGGTAAAGGAATTATAGCATCCAATGATACGAGTCATACCTAACCTCGAAGTGAGAATCTAAATAAACCTAGAATGCGAAATATTTAATAAAATGTCCATCACAGAATTTACGATTATACAAGATATAAATTTTTATCATCGTCAGAAATTAATTCGAAGTTAAGGAATTATATCATACAATGCTACGAGACATCGTTAACCTCATAGTAAGGATCAAAATAAATCTAGAATCAGGAATATTTAACAACATGTTCCACAGCGAATTTCCGTTTATTCTAGTACTAAATTTTTATCTTCGTCACAAATTAATACGAAGTAAAGGAATTGTAGCATCCAATGATACGAGACATACCTATCCTGAAAGTAAGAATCTAAATAAAATTAGAATCGGGAATATTTAGCAACACGTTCTTCAGAGAATTTCCGTTTATTCTAGTATTAAATCTTCATTATCGTCACAAATTAATACGAAGATAAGAAATTATAGCATCCAATGACACGAGACATACATAACCTCAAAGAATGAATATAAATAAAATTAGAATCGGAAATTTTAGCAACATGTTCTTCACAGAATTTCCTCTTACTCTAGATATAAATTTTTGTCATCGTCAGAAAGAAATACGAAGTTAAGGAGCTATAGCATACATCAATACGAGCCATACCTAACCTCAAAGTAAGAATCTAAGTAAATGGAAAATCAGGAATTTTTAACAACACGTTCATCACAGAATTTCTGATTATTCTGGCCACTAATCTTTTTCATAGATGAAATTAATACGAAGATAAGAAATTATAGCATTCAATGACACGAGACATACCTAACCTCAAAGCAGGAATCTAAATAAATCTAGAATCAGAAATAGTTAACAACATGTCCTTCACAGAATTTATGATCATTCTGGTTGTAATTTTTTGTCATAGACAGAAATTTATACGAAGCTATGGAATTATAGTATCCAATGTTACGAGGCTTACCTAACCTCAAAGTAAGAATCTAAATCAAACAGAATCAGAAATATTTAACAACATGTTCTTCGCAGAGTTTTCGATCATTCCAGATATAAATTTTAATCATGGTCAGAAATTAATGCGATGTTAAGGAATAATAGCATCCAATGGTACGAGGCATACCTATCCTCAAAGTGAGAATCTAAAAAAAACTAGAATCAGAAATATTTAACAACATGTTCTTCACAGAATTTCCGATTATTCTAGATATAAATTTCTGTCATAGTCAGAAATTAATACGAAGCTAAGGAACTATAGCATCCATCGATACGAGACATACCTAACCTCAAAGAAAGAATCCAAATCAAATTAGAATCTGAAATATTTAACAACATGCTCATCACCGAATTTCCTTTTATTCTATATATAAATTTTTATCATCGTCACAAATTAATACGAGGTAAAGGAGTTATAGCATCCATTGATACGAGACATACCTATCCTGAAAGTAAGAATCTAAATAAAATTAGAATCGGGAATATTTAGCAACACGTTCTTCAGAGAATTTCCGTTTATTCTAGTATTAAATCTTTATTATCGTCACAAATTAATACGAAGATAAGAAATTATAGCATCCAATGACACGAGACATACATAACCTCAAAGAATGAATATAAATAAAATTAGAATCGGAAACTTTAGCAACATGTTCTTCATAGAATTTCCTCTTACTCTAGATATAAATTTTTGTCATCGTCAGAAATTAATACGAAGTTAAGTACTAACAGCATTCAACGATACGAGGAATACCTAACCTCAGAGTAAGAATCTAAATAAAACTAGAATCAGAAATATTTAGCAACATGTTCTTCATAGAATTTCCTCTTACTCTAGATATAAATTTTTATCATCGTCAGAAATTAATTCGAAGTTAAGGAATAATAGCATCCAATTATACGTGGCATTCATAACCTCAAAGTAAGAATCTAAATAAAGCTTGAATCAGGAATATTTAACATGTTCTTCACAGAATTTCCATTTATTCTAGTAATAAATCTTTATTATCGTCACAAATTAATACGAAGTAAAGGAATTACAGCATCCAATGATATGAGACATACGTAACCTCAAAGTATGAATCTAAATAAATCCAGAATCAGGAATATTTAACAATATGTTCCTCACAGAATTTCTGACTAATCTAGTAATAACTTTATGTCACAGAGAGAAATTAGTACGATGTAAAGAATTATAGCGTCCAATGATACGAGACATACCTAACCACAAAGCATGAATCTAAGTAAATGGAAAATCAGGAATTTTTAACAACACGTTCATCACAGAATTTCTGATTATTCTGGCCACTAATCTTTTTCATAGACAGAAATTAATACGAAGTTAAGGAATTATAGTATCCAATGATACGAGACATATCTATCCTCAAAGGGTGAATCTAAATAAATCTAGAATCAGAAATATTTAGCAACATTTTCTTCACAGAATTTCTGATCATTCTGGTTATACATTTTTGCCATACATGAAATTAATACGAAGATAAGAAATTATAGCATTCAATGACACGAGACATACCTAACCTCAAAGCAGGAATCTAAATAAATCTAGAATCAGAAATAGTTAACAACATGTTCTTCACAGAATTTATGATCATTCTGGTTGTAATTTTTTGTCATAGACAGAAAATTATACGAAGCTATGGAATTATAGTATCCAATGTTACGAGACATACCTAACCACAAAGCATGAATCTAAAAACAACTAGAATCAGAAGTATTTAACATGTTCTTCGCAGAATTTCCGATTATTCTAGATATAAATTTTTATCATCGTCAGAAATTAATTCGAAGTTAAGGAATAATAGCATCCAATTATACGTGGCATTCATAACCTCAATGTAAGAATCTAAATAAAGCTTGAATCAGGAATATTTAACATGTTCTTCACAGAATTTCCATTTATTCTAGTAATAAATCTTTATTATCGTCACAAATTAATACGAAGTAAAGGAATTACAGCATCCAATGATATGAGACATACGTAACCTCAAAGTATGAATCTAAATAAATCCAGAATCAGGAATATTTAACAATATGTTCTTCACAGAATTTCTGACTAATCTAGTAATAACTTTATGTCACAGACAGAAATTAGTACGATGTAAAGAATTATAGCGTCCAATGATACGAGACATACCTAACCACAAAGCATGAATCTAAGTAAATGGAAAATCAGGAATTTTTAACAACACGTTCATCACAGAATTTCTGATTATTCTGGCCACTAATCTTTTTCATAGACAGAAATTAATACGAAGTTAAGGAATTATAGTATCCAATGATACGAGACATATCTATCCTCAAAGGGTGAATCTAAATAAATCTAGAATCAGAAATATTTAACAACATTTTCTTCACAGAATTTCTGATCATTCTGGTTATAAATTTTTGCCATACATGAAATTAATACGAAGATAAGAAATTATAGCATTCAATGACACGAGACATACCTAACCTCAAAGCAGGAATCTAAATAAATCTAGAATCAGAAACAGTTAACAACATGTTCTTCACAGAATTTATGATCATTCTGGTTGTAATTTTTTGTCATAGACAGAAAATTATACGAAGCTATGGAATTATAGTATCCAATGTTACGAGACATACCTAACCACAAAGCATGAATCTAAAAACAACTAGAATCAGAAGTATTTAACATGTTCTTCGCAGAATTTCCGATTATTCTAGATATAAATTTTTATCATCGTCAGAAATTAATGCGATGTTAAGGAATAATAGCATCCAATGGTACGAGGCATACCTAACCTCAAAGTAAGAATCTAAAAAAAACCAGAATCAGAAATATTTAACAACATGTTCTTCACAGAATTTCCGATTATTCTAGATATAAATTTCTGACATAGTCAGAAATTAATACGAAGCTAAGGAACTATAGCATCCATCGATACGAGACATACCTAACCTCAAAGAAAGAATCCAAATCAAATTAGAATCTGAAATATTTAACAACATGCTGATCACCGAATTTCCTTTTATTCTATATATAAATTTTTATCATCGTCACAAATTAATACGAAGTAAAGGAATTACAGCATCCAATGGTACGAGACATACATAACCTGAAAGTAAGAATCTAAATAAAATTAGAATCGGAAATATTTTACAACATGTTCTTCAGAGAATTTCCATTTACCTAGTAATAAATCTTTATTATCGTCACAAATTAATACGAAGATAAGAAATTATAGCATCCAATGACACGAGACATACCTAACCTCAAAGTATGAATATAAATAAAACTACAATCGGAAATTTTTAACAACATGTTCTTCACAGAATTTCCGATTATTCTATATATACATTTTTATAATCGTTATAACTTAATTCGAAGTTAAGGAATAATAGCATCCAATGATACGAGACATACCTAGCCTCAATGTATGAATCTAGTTAAATCTAGAATCAGGAATATTTAGCAACATGTTCTACACAGAATTTCCGATTATTCTAATTATTACTTTTTGTCATATACTTAAATAAATACGAAGTTAAGGAATTATAGTATCCAATGATACGAGATGTACCTAATCTCAAGGTATGAATCAAAATAAATCTATTGTCAGAAATATTTAAAAACATGTTCATAACACAATTTACGATTATTCTAGATATAAATTTGTTTCATAGACAGAAATTAATACGAAGTAAAGGAATTATAGTATACAATGATACGAGGTATACCTAACCTCGAGGCATGAATCCAAATAAATCTAGAATCAGGAATATTTAGCAACATGGTCCTCACAGAATTCCTGATTATTCTAGTTGTAAATTTCTGTCATAGAGAGAAGTTAATACGAAGTTAAGCAATTATACTATCAAATGATACGAGACATACATAACCGCAAAGTATGAATCTAAATAAATCTAAAATCAGGAATATTTAGCAACCTGGTCCTCACAGTATTCCTGATTATTCTAGTTATAACTTTTTGTCACAGACAGAAATAAGTTGGAAGTTAAGGAATTATAGTATCCAATGGTACGAGACATGCCTGACCTCACCGTAAGAATCAAAATAAATCGAGTATGAGGGATATTTAACAACATGCTCCACACCGAATTTTTGTTTAATCTTGATACTAATTTGTTTCATAGACAGAAATTAATACGAAGTTAAGGAATTATAGTATCCAGTGATACGAGTCATACCTAACCTCGAAGTGAGAATCTAAATAAACCTAGAATGCGAAATATTTAATAAAATGTCCATCACAGAATTTACGATTATACAAGATATAAATTTTTATCATCGTCAGAAATTAATTCGAAGTTAAGGAATTATATCATACAATGCTACGAGACATAGTTAACCTCATAGTAAGGATCAAAATAAATCTAGAATCAGGAATATTTAACAACATGTTCCACAGCGAATTTCAGTTTATTCTAGTATTAAATCTTCATTATCGTCACAAATTAATACGAAGATAAGAAATTATAGCTTCCAATGACACGAGACATACATAACCTCAAAGAATGAATATAAATAAAATTAGAATCGCAAATTTTAGCAACATGTTCTTCACAGAATTTCCTCTTACTCTAGATATAAATTTTTGTCATCGTCAGAAAGAAATACGAAGTTAAGGAGCTATAGCATACATCAATACGAGCCATACTTAACCTCAAAGTAAGAATCTAAATCAAATTAGAATCTGAAATATTTAACAACATGTTCAACACAGAATTTCCGATTATTCTAGTAATAAAATTTTATTATGGACACAAATCAAAACGAAGATAATATAATATAGCATCCAATGATACGAGACATACCTAACCTCAAAGTATTAATCTAAATAAAACTAGAATCAGAAATATTTAACAACATGTCCTTCACAGAATTTCTGATCATTCTGGTTCTAAATTTTTGTCATAGGCAGAAATTAATGCGAAGTTAAGGAATAATAGCATCCAATCGTACGAGACATACCTAACCACAAAGCATGAATCTAAGTAAATGAAAATCAGGAATTTTTAACAACACTTTCATCACAGAATTTCTGATTATTCTGGTCACTAATCTTTGTCATAGACAGGAATTAATGCGAAGTTAAAGAATTACAGTTGCCAATGGTACGAGGCATACCTAACCTCAAAGTAAGAATGTAAATAAATCTAGAATCAGGAATATTTAACAACATGCTCTTCACAGAAATTTTGATTATTCTATTCATAAATTTTCGTCAAAGACAGGAATTAATACGAAGTAATGGAATTATAGCCTCCAATGATACGAGACATACCTATCCTCAAAGTTAGAGTCCAAATAAAACTGCGTTCAGGAATATTAAACAACATGTTCTTCACAGAATTTCTGATTATTCTAGATGTAAATTTCTATCATCGTCAGAAATTAATTCGAAGTAAAGGAATTATAGTATCGAATGGTACGAGATATACCCGAACTCAATGCAAGAATCTAAATAAATCTAGAATCAGAAATATTTAGGAGCATGTTCTTAACAGAATTTCAGATTATTGTAGTTATAAATGATTATCAATCGTCGGAAATTAATACGAAGTTTAGAAATTATAGCGTCCAATGATACGAGACATACCTATCCTCAAAGTAAGAATCTAAATGAAACTAGAATCAGAAATAATCTACAACATGTTCTTCACCGAGTTTCCGATTATTCAAGATATAAATTTTTTTCATCTCGAGAAAATAATACGAAGTTAGGGAATAATAGCATCCAATGATACGAGACATACGTAACCTCAAAGCAGGAATCTAAATGAAACCAGAATCAGAAATATGTAACAACATCTTCTCTACAGAATTTCCGATTATTCTAGTTATAAATTTTTATTATCGTCAGAAATGAATACGAAGTTAAGGAATGACAGTACCCAATTATACGAGTCACATCTTACCTCAAAGTATGGATCTAAATAAATCTAGAATCAGGAATATTCAACGACGTGTTCTGCACAGAATTCATGTTTAATCCAGTTATAAATTTTTGTCATAGACAGAAGTTAATACGAAGTTAAGGAATTATAGTATCGAATGGTACGAGACATACCTAACCTTAAGGCAAGAATTTAAATGTAACTAGAACCAGAAATATACACAACATGTTCTTCACAGAATTTCTGATTATTCTAGTTATAAATATTTATCATTGTCTGAAATGGATACGAAGTTAAGGAATTACAGCATCCAATGATACGAGACATGCCTAACCTCAAAGTAAGAATGTAATTAAAACTAGAATCAGGAATATTTAACAACATGCTCTTCACAGAATTTTTGATTATTCTAGACACAAATTTTTGTCAAAGACAGGAATTAATCCGAAGTAATGGAATTATAGCGTCCAATGATACGAGACATACCTATCCTCAAAGTAACAATCTAAATGGAACTAGAATCTGAAATATATAACAAAATGTTCTTCACAGAATTTCCGATTATTCTAGTTATAAATTTTTATCATCGTCACAAATTAATACGAAGTTATAGAATTGCAACATCCAATGACACGAGACATACATGACCTCAAAGCAAGAATCTAAATAAATCCGGAATCAGAAAAATTTAACAACAAATTCTTCACAGAATTTCCGATTGTTCTAGATATAAATTTTTATCATCGTCGGAAAATAATTCGAAGTTAAGGAGTTATAGCACCCAATGATACGAGACATACCCAACCTCAGAGGGAGAATCTAAATAAGTATAGAATCAGAAATATATAACAACATGGTCTTCACAGGAGTTCCGATTATTCTAGATATAAATTTTTGTCATAGACAGAAATTAATACGAAGTTAAGGAATTATTGTATCCAATGATATGAGACATACGTAACCTCAAAGTATGAATCTAAATAAATCTAGAATCAGGTGTCTTTAACAACATGCACATCACCGAATTTCCGGTTATTCTATATATAAATTTTTATCGTCGTCACAAATTAATACGAAGTAAAGGAATTACAGCATCCAATGATAAGAGACATACATAACCTCAAAGTAAGAATCTAAATAAAACTTGAATCAGAAATATTTAACTACATGTTCTTCACAGAATTTCCGATTATTCTAGATATAAATTTTTATCATAGTCTGAAATTAATACGAATTTAAGGACTTATAGTATCCATCCATACGAGACATACCTAATCTCAAAGCAAGAATCTAAATAAAACTAGAATCTGAAACCATTAACAACATGTTCACCACGGAATTTCCGATTTTTATAGATATAAATTTTTATCATAGTCCGAAATTAATTCGAAATTATGGAATTATAGCGTGCAATGATTCGAGACATACCAAACCGCAAAGGGAGTATCTAAATAAATCTAGTAACAGAAATATTTAACAACACGTTCTTCACAGAATTTTCGATTATTCTTGTTATAAATTTGTGTCATAGTCAGACATTAATACGAGGATAAGGAATTGTGGAATCCAATGATACGAGACATGCCTAACCTCAAACTTTGCATGTAAATCAAAATAGAGTCAGAAATATTTAAGGTCATGTCCGTCACAGAATTTCCGATTATTCTAGTTATAGATTTTTGTCAACGTCAGAAATTAATACGAAGTTAAGGCATAATAGCATCCAATGATACGAGATATACCTAACCCCAAAGAATGAATCTATATAAAACTAGAAACAGAAATAATTAGCAAAGCGTTCTTCACAGAATTTCCGATCGTTCCAGTTATAAATATTTAACATCGTCAGAAATGGATACCAAGTTGAGGAATTACAGCATCCAATGATACGAGACATACCTAAGCTCAAACTCTGAATCTAAATAAATCTAGAATAAGAAATATTAAACAACATATACTGCACAGAATATCCGATCATTCTAGATCTAAATTTTTATCATCGTGAGAAATTAAGACGAAGCTAAGCAATAAGAGCATCCAATGACACGAGATATACCTAACCTCAAAGTATGAATCTGAGTAAAACTAGAATCAGAAATATTTAACAACATATTCTTCACAGAATTTCCGATCGTTCTAGATATAAATATTTATCGTCATCAGAAGTTAATACGAAGTTAAGGAATAATAGCATCCAATGATACGAGGCATACCTAACCTCAGTCTAAGAACCTAAATGAATCTAGAATCAGAAATATTTAACAACATGTTCTGCACACAATTTCTGTTTAATCTAGTTATAAATTTTTGTCATAGACAGAAGTTAATACGAAGTTAAGGAATTATAGTATCGAATGGTACGAGATATACCCAAACTCAATGCAAGAAACTAAATAAATCTAGAATCAGAAATATTTAGGAACATGTTCTTCACATAATTTCCGATTATTCTAGATATACATTTCTATCATCTTCAGAAATTAATGCGAAGTTAAGGAATCATAGCATGCAATGATCCGAGGCGTACCTAACCTCAAAGGAGAATCGAAATAAAACCAGAATCAGGAATATTTAAGAACATGTTCTTCACAGAATTTCCGATTATTCTAGATATAAATTTTTGTCAAAGCCAGGAATTAATACGAAGCTAAGGAATAACAGCATCCAATGATACGGGGTATACCTAACCTAAAAGTACGAATCTAAATAAAACTAGAATCAGAAATGTATAACGACGTGTTCTTCACAGAATTTCCGATTGTTCTAGATATCAGTTTTTATCATCGTCGGAAATTAATTCGAAGTTAAGGAGTTATAGCACACAATGATACGAGACATACCCAACCTCAAGGTATGAATCTAAATAAATCTAGAATCAGGAATATTTAGCAGAATTGTCCTCAAAGAATTCCTGATTATTCTAGTTATAAATATTTGTCATAGACGGAAATTAATACGAAGTAAAGGAATTATAGTATCCAATGATATGAGACATACGTAACCTCAAAGTATGAATCTAAATAAATCCAGAATCAGGAATATTTAACAACATTTTCTTCACAGAATTTCTGACTAATCTAGTAATAACTTTTTGTCACAGACAGAAATTAGAACGAAGTTAAGGAATTATCGTATCCAATGATACGAGACATACCTAACCTCAAAGTAAGAATCATAATACATCGTGAATCCGGGATATTTAATAACACGTTCCACACCGAATTTCTGATTATTCTAGATACAAATTTGTTTCATAAACAGAAATTAATACGAAGTTAAGGAATTATAGTATCCAATGATACGAGGCATACTGAACAGCAACGTAAGAATCTAAATAAGTCTAGAATCTGGAATATTTAACAACACGTTCTTCATAGAATTTCCGATTGCTCTAGATGTAAGTTTTTATCATCGTCGGAAATTAATTCGAAGTTGAGGAATTATAGCGTCCAATGATGCGAGACATACGTGACCTCAAAGTGGGAATCTAAATAAAACTAGAATCAGAAATATTAACATGTTCTTCACAGATTATCCGATTAATCTATATATAAATATATATAATCGGCAGAAATTAATTCGAAATTATGGAATTATAGCGTGCAATGATACGAGACATACCTATCCTCAATGGGAGAATCGAAATAAATATGGAACCAGAAATATTTATCAACATGTTTTTCACAGAATTTCCGATTACTATAGATATAATTTTATGTCATCGTCAGAAATTAATTCGAATTTAAGGAATAATAGAATCCAATGATACGTGGCATGCTTAACCTCAAAGGAAGAACCTAAATAAATCTAGAATTAGAAATATTTAAAATCATGTTCATCACACAATCTAGGATTATTCTAGATATAAATTTTTATCATCGTCAGTAATTAATGTGACGTCATGGAATAATAGCATCCAATGATACGAGGCATACCTAACCTAAGTCTAAGAACCTAAATGAATCTAGAATCATGAATATTTAACAACATGTTCTGCACAGAATTTCTGTTTAATATAGTTATAAATTTTTGTCATAGACAGAAGTTAATACGAAGTTAAGGAATTATAGTATCGAATGGTACGAGATATACCTAAACTCAAAGCAAGAATCTAAATAAATCTAGAATCAGAAATATTTAAGAACATGTTCTTAACAGAATTTCAGATTATTGTAGTTACAAATGTTTATCAATCTTCAGAAATTAATACGAAGTTAAGAAATTATAGCGTCCAATGATACGAGATATACCTAACCCCAAAGAATGAATCTATGAAAAACTAGAATCAGAAATAATTAGCAAAATGTTCTTCACATTTCTGATTATTCTAGTTATAAATATTTAACATCGTCAGAAATGGATACCAAGTTGAGGAATTACAGCATCCAATGATACGAGACATACCTAACCTCAAATTCTGAACCTAAATAATACTAGAATCAGGAATAGTTAGCAACATGATCATCACAGAATTTCCGATTATTCGAGATATAAATTTTTATCAACATCAGAAATTTATAGGAAGTTAAGGAATAATAGCATCCAATGATACGAGGCATACTTAACCTCAAACTAAGAATCTAAATAAGACTTGAATCATGAATATTTAACATCACGTTCTTCGCATAATTTCTGATTATCCTAGTTACACATTTGGGTCATAGACAGAAATTAATACGACGTTAAGGAATTATAGTATCCAATGATACGTGACGTACCTACCCTCAAAGTAA
This sequence comes from Lasioglossum baleicum, assembly GCF_051020765.1. Taxonomy (NCBI): domain Eukaryota; kingdom Metazoa; phylum Arthropoda; class Insecta; order Hymenoptera; family Halictidae; genus Lasioglossum; species Lasioglossum baleicum. Next base: position 24,449 of record NW_027470271.1, read on the forward strand.
GATTCTAGGTAAAACCAGAATCAGAAATGTTTAACAAAATGTTCTCCACTGAATTTCTGATTATTCTACGTATATTTTTTTGTCATAGACTCAAATTAATACGAAGTTAAGGAATTATAGCATGCTATGATACGAGACATACCTAACCTCAAAGTAAGAATCTAAATAAAAGTAGAAACAGAAATATTTAACAACATGTTCTTCAAGGAATTTCTGATTATTCTACATATATATTTTTGTCATATACAGAAATTAATACGAAGATAAGAAATTATAGCATCCAATGATACCAGAAATACCTAACCTCAAGGCAAGAATCTAAATAAAACTAGAATCGGAAATTTTTAACAACATTTTCTTCACAGAATTTCCTCTTATTCTAGATATAAATTTCTGTCATCGTCAGAAATTAATACGAAGTTAAGGAACTATAGCATCCATCGGTACGGGACATACCTAACCTCAAAGTAAGAATCTAACTAAAACAAGAATCAGAAGTATTTATAAACATGTTTTTCACTGAATTTCCGGTTATTTTAGATATAAATTTTTACATTGTCAGAAATTAATACGAAGTTAAGGAATTATAGCACCCAATGCTACGAGACTTACCTAACCTCACAGTATGAATCTAAGTAAATCTAGAATCAGGAATCTTTAACAATATGCTCATCACGGAATTTCCGGATATTCTATATATAAATTTTTATCATCGTCACAAATTAATACGAAGTAACGGAATTATAGCATCCAATGATACGAGACATACCTATCCTGAAAGTACGAATTTAAATAAAATTAGAATCGAAAATATTTAACAACATGTTCTTGAGAGAGTTTCCCTTTATTCTTGTAATAAATCTTTATTATCGTCACAAATTAATACGAAGATAGGAAATTATAGCATCCAATGACACGAGACATACATAACCTCAAATTATGAATATAAATAAAACTAGAATCGGAAAATTTTAACAACATGTTCTTCACAGAATTTCCTCTTATTCTAGATATAAATTTTTGTCATAGACAGAAATTAATACGAAGGTAAGAAATTATAGCATTCAATGACAAGAGACATACATAACCTCAAATTATGAATATAAATAAAACTAGAATCGGAAAATTTTAACAACATGTTCATTACAGAATTTCTGATTATTCTGGTAATAAAATTTTGTCATAGACAGAAGTTAATACGAAGATAAGGAATTATAGTGTCCAATGATACGAGGCATACCTAACCTCAAATTAAGAATATATATAAAACTAGAGTCAGAAATATTTATTTACATGTTTTTCACAGAATTTCCGATTATTCTAGATATAATATTATATCATCGCCAGAGATTAATTCGAAGATAAGGAATAATAGAATCCAATGATACGTGGCATGCTTAACCTCAAAGGAAGAACCTAAATAAATCTAGAATGAGAAATATTTAATAACATGTCCATCACAGAGTTTTCGATTCTTCTACATATAAATTTTTATCACCGTCAGAAATTAATACGAAGTTCAGGAATTATAGCACCCAATGGTACGAGACTTACCTCACCTCAAAGTATGAATCTAAGTAAATCTAGAATCAGGAATCATTAACAACATGCTCATCACCGAATTTCCGGTTATTCTAGATATAAATTCTTATTATCGTCGGAAATTAATTCGCAGTTATGGAACTGTAGTGTACAATGATACGTGGCATGCTTAACCTCAAAGGAAGAACCTGAATAAGTCTATAATGAGAAATATTTAATAACATATCCATCACAGAATTTTCGATTCTTCTACATATGAATTTTTATCATCGTCAGAAATTAATACGAAGCTAAGGAATAATACCATCTAACGGTACGAGGCATACCAAACCTCAAAGTAAGAATCTAAATAAAACTTGAATCGGGAATATTTAACAACATGTTCCCACAGAATTTCGGATTATTCTAGATATAAATTTGTTTCATAGACAGAAATTAATACGCAGTTAAGGAATTATATTATCCACTGATACGAGACATACCTAACCTCAAATTAAGAATATATATAAAACTAGAATCAGAAATATTTAACCACACGTTCTTAACAGAATTTCCGATTATTCCAGATATAAATTTTTATCATCGTCAGAAATTAATACGAAGTTAAGGAATAACAGCATCCAATGATACGAGGCATACTTAAACTCGAAGAATGAATCTAAATAATTCTTGAATCAGGAATATTTAACTACCTATTCTTCACAGAATTCCTGATTATTCTTGATATAAATTTTTATCATCGTCAGAAATTAATACGAAGTTACGGAATAACAGTATGCAATGATACGTGAAGTACCTGCCCACAAAGAAAGAATCTAGGTAAAACCAGAATCAGAAATGTTTAACAAAATGTTCTTCACTGAATTTCTGATTATTCTACGCATATTTTTTTGTCATAGACTGAAATTAATACGAAGTTAAGGAATTATAGCATGCTATGATACGAGACATACCTAACCTCAAAGTAAGAATCTAAATAAAAGTAGATTCAGAAATATTTAACAACATTTTCTTCAAGGAATTTCTGATTATTCTACATATATGTTTTTGTCATATACAGAAATTAATACGAAGATAAGAAATTATAGCATCCTATGATACGAGACATACCTAACCTCAAAGTAGGAATCTAATTAAAACTAGAATCAGAAATATTTAACAACATGTTCATCAAAGAATTTCCGATTATTCTATATTTAAATTTTTATCATCATCAGAAATTAAAAAGAAATTGAGGAATAATAGTATCCAATGATACGAGGTATACCTAACCTCAAAGAAAGAATCTAAATAAATCGAGAATCAGAAATATTTAAAAACATGTTCATCACAGAATATCCGATTGTTCTAGATCTAAAATTTTTTCATCGTCGGAAGTTAATTCGAAGTTAAGGAGTTATGGCATCCAATGGTACGAGGCATACATAACCGCAAAGTAAGAATCTAAATGAAATTAGATTCAGAAATATTTAGCAAAATGCTGTTTACAGAATTTCCGATTCTTCTAGTTATGAATTTTTATCAATGTCAGAAATTAATTCGATGTTAAGGCATAATAGCATCCATTGATACGAAACAAACCTAACCTAAAACGAAGAATCTAAATAAATCTAGAATCAGAAATATTTAACAACACGTTCTTCAGAGAATTTCCGTTTATTCTAGTTATAAATCTTTATTATCGTCACAAATTAAATCGAAGATAATATATTATAGCATCCAATGGTACGAGACATACCAAACCTCAAAGTGTGAATCTAGTTGAAACTAGAATCAGAAATGTTTAACAACATGTTCTCCACAGAACTTCCGATAATTCTAGATATAAATTTTTATCATCGTCAGAAATTAATTCGAAGTTATGGAATTATAGCATCCAATGATACGAGACATACCTAACCTGAAAGTAAGAATCTAAATAAATATTGAATCAGGAATATTTAACAACATGTTCCACACAGAATTTCGGATTATTCTAGATATAAACTTGTTTCATAGACAGAAATTAATACGACGTTAAGGAATTATAGTATCCAATGATACGTGACGTACCTACCCTCAAAGTATGAATCTAGGTAAAACCAGAATCAGAAATGTTTAACAAAATGTTCTTCACTGAATTTCTGTTTATTCTACGTATATTTTTTTGTCATAGACTCAAATTAATACGATGTTAAGGAATTATAGCATGCTATGATACGAGACATACCTAACCTCAAAGTATGAATGCAAATAAATCTAGAATCAGAAATATTTAACAACATGTTCTTCGCAGAATTTCCGATAATTCCAGATATAAATTTTTATCATCGTCAGTAATTAATAAGAAGTTAAGGAATAATAGCATCCAGTGATACGAGGCATACCTAACCTCAAGGCAAGAATCTAAATAAACCAAGAATCAGGAATATTTAACAGCATGTTTTCACATAATTTCTGGTTATTCTAGTTATAATCTTTTGTCATAGGCAGAAATTAATATGAAGTTAAGGAATGATAGTATCCAATGATACGAGACATACCAATCCTCAGAGAAAGAATCTAAATAAATCTAAAATGAGAAATATTTGACAACATGTCCATCACAGAATTTCCGATTATTCAAGATATAAATTTTTATCATCGTCAGTAATGAATGTGACGTTATGGAATAATAGCATCCAATGATACGAGGCCTTCTTAACCTCAAAGTAAGGATCTTAGTAAGTCTAGAATGAGGAATATTTAGCAACATTGTTCTCACAGAATTTTTGATTATTCTAGTTATATCTTTTTGTCACATACAGAAATTAGTGCGAAGTTAAGGAATTACAGTATCCAATGATACGATACATAGTTAACATCAAAGTATGAATCTAAATAAATCTAGAATCACGAATATTTAACAACATGTTGCACACCGAATTTCTGATTATTCTAGATATAAATTTGATTCATGCACAGAAATTAATGCGAAGTTAAGGAAATATAGTATCCTATGGTACGAGACATACCTAACCTCAAAGTATGAATCTAAATAAACCTAAAATCAGGAATATTTTGCAACATGGTCCTCAAGGAATTCTTGATTATTCTAGTTAAACTCTTTTGTCATAGGCAGAAATTAATATGAAGTAATGGAGTTATAGTATCCAATGATACGAGACATACAGAACCTCAAAGAAAGAATCTAAATAAATCTAGAATGAGAAATATTTAACATGTCTATCACAGAATTTCCGTTTATTCTATATATATACATTTTTATCATCGTCACAAATTATTACGAAGTTATGGAATTATAGTATCCAATGATACGAGACATACCTAACCTCAAAGTATGAATCGAAATAAATCTAGAATGAGGCATATTTAACAACATGTTGCACACAGAATTTCTGATTATTCTAGTTATAAATTTGTTTCATTGACAGTAATTAATACGAAGTTAAGGAATAATAATATCCACTGATACGAGATATAGCATACCTCAAAGTACGAATCGTAATAAATCTAGAATCACAAATAATTAACAACATGTTCCACACAGAATATCTGACTATTCTAGATATAAATATTTATCATCGTCACAAATGAATACGAAATTAAGGAATTATAGTATCCTATGATACGAGACATACCTACCCTCAAAGTATGAAACTTAATAAGTCTAGAATCAGAAATATTTAGCAACATGCTCCTCACAGAATTTTCGATTATTTTAGTTATAAATGTTAATCATCGTCAGAAATTAATACGAAGATAAGGAATTATAGCCCCCAATGATACGAGACATACCTAACCTCAAAGTAAGAATCTAAATAAACATAGAACCAGAAATATTTATCACCATGTTTTTCACAGAATTTCCGATTATTCTAGATGTAATTTTATATCATCGTCAGAAATTAATACGAAGTTAAGGAATTATAGCATCCATCGATACGAGACATACCTAACCTCAAAGTAAGAATCTAAATCAAATTTGAATCAAAAATATTTAACAACATGCTCATCACCCAATTTTCTGTTATTCTATATATAAATTTTTATCATCGTCACAAATTAATACGAAGATAAGAAATTATAGCATCCAATGACTCGAGACATACCTAACCTCGAAGTATGAATATAAATAAAACTAGAATCGGAAATTTTTAACAATATGTCCTTCACAGAATTTCTGAACATTCTGGTTCTAAATTTTTGTCATAGACAGAAATTAATACGAAGCTATGGAATTATAGTGTCCAATGATACGAGGCATTCCTAACCTCAAAGTATGAATCTAAATAAATCTAGAATCAGGAATATTTAGCAACATGGGCCTCACAGAATTCCTGATTATTCTAGTTATAAATTTCTGTCATAGACAGAAATTAATACGAAGTTAAGGAACTATAGTATCCAATGATACGAGACATACCTAACCTCAAAGTATGAATCTAAATGAACATAGAATGCGAAATACTTAGTAAAATGTCCATCACCGAATTTACGATTATTCAAGATATAAATTTTTATAATCGTCAGTAATTAATATGACGTTAAGGAATAATAGTATCCAATGAAAAGAGACATACATAACCTCAAAGCAGGAATATAAATAAATGTAGGATCAGACATATTTAACAACATGCCCTTCGCAGAATTTCCGATTATTCTAGATATAAATTTCTATGATCGTCAGAAATTAATACGAAATTAAGGAATTACAGTATCCAGTAGTACAAGATATACCAACCTCAAAGTAAGGATATAAATAAAATTAGAATCGGAAATATTTAACAACATGTTCTTCACAGAATTTCCGATTATTCTAGATACAAATTTTTATCTTCGTCACAAATTAAAACGAAGATAAGGAATTATAGCATCCAATGATACAACACATACCTAACCTCAAAGTATTAATCTAAATAAAACTAGAATCAGAAATATTTAACAACATGTTCTTCACATAATTTCCGATTATTCTTGTTATAAATTTTTGTCATAGATAGAAGTTAATACGAAGTTAAGGAATTATAGTATGGAATGGTGCGAGACATACCTAACCTCAAAGCTAGAATCTAAATGAATCTAGAATAAGAAATATTTAACAACATGATCTTCGCAGAGTTTCCGATCATTCCAGATATAAATTTTTATCATCGTCACAAATTAATACGAAGTTTAGGAAGATTAGAATCCAATGACACCAGGCAATCTTAACCTCAAAGTGAGAATCTAAATAAAACTAGAATCAGAAATACTTAAAACCATGCTCTTCACATAATTTCCGATTATTCTTGTTATAAATTTTTGTCATAGATAGAAGTTAATACGAAGTTAAGGAATTATAGTATGGAATGGTGCGAGACATACCTAACCTCAAAGCTAGAATCTAAATGAATCTAGAATAAGAAATATTTAACAACATGATCTTCGCAGAGTTTCCGATCATTCCAGATATAAATTTTTATCATCGTCACAAATTAATACGAAGTTTAGGAAGATTAGAATCCAATGACACCAGGCAATCTTAACCTCAAAGTGAGAATCTAAATAAAACTAGAATCAGAAATACTTAAAACCATGCTCTTCACAGAATTTTAGAATAATCTAGATATAAATTTTTATCTGTGTCAGAAATTACTACGAAGTTAAGGAATAATAGCATCCAATGAAACGAGGCATGCCTAATCTAAAGGTAAGAATTTAAATAAATCTAGAACCAGAAATATTTAACTACATGTTCTTCGCAGAGTTTCCGATCATTCCAGATATAAATTTTTGTCATAGACAGAAATTAATACGAAGTTAGGGAATTATAGTATCCAATGATATGAGACATACATAACCTCAAAGCAGGAATATAAATAAATGTAGGATCAGAAATATATAACAACATGCCCTTCGCAGAATTTCCGATTATTCTAGATATAAATTTCTATCATCGTCAGAAATTAATACGAAATTAAAGAATTACAGTATCCAATAGTACAAGATATACCTATCCTGAAAGTAAGATTCTAAATAAATCTGCAATGAGAAATATTTAACAGCATGCCCATCACTGAATTTCCGATTATTCGATACATACATTTTTATCATCGTCAGAAATTAATACGATGTTGAGGAATTATAGCATCTAATGACACCAGAAATACCTAACCTCAAGGCCAGAATCTATATAAACCAAAGAATCAGGAATTTTTATCAACATGTCCTTCACTGAATTTCTGATCATTATGGTTATAAATTTTTGCCATAGATGAAATTAATACGAAGTTTAGGAATTATAGTATCCAATGATACGAGGCATACCTAATCTCAAAGTAAGAATCTAAATAAAACTGGAATCAGAAATATTTAACATCATGTTCTTCCCAGAATTTCCGATTATTCTATTTATAAATATTTGTCATCGTCACAAATTAAAACGAAGATGAGAAACTATAGCATCCAATGATACGAGACGTACCTAACCTCAAAGTATGAATGCAAATAAATCTAGAATGAGAGATATTTAATAACATGTCCATCATAAATTTCCCGATTATTCTATATGTAAATATTTATTATCGTCACAAATTAATACGAAGTAAAGTAATTATAGTATCCAATGATACGAGATATACCTAACCTCGAAGTATGAATCTAAATAAGTCTAAAATCAGTAATATTTAGCAACATGGTCCTCAAAGAATTCCTGATTATTCTGGTTATAAATTTTTGTCATAGACAGAAATTAATACGATTTTAAGGAATTATAGTATCCAATGATACGAGATATACCTAACCTCGAAGTATGAATCTAAATAAATCTAAAATCAGGAATATTTAGCAACATGGTCCTCAAAGAATTCCTGATTATTCTATTTATAATCCTTTGTCATAGGCAGAAATTAATATGAAGTTAAGGAACTATAGTATCCAACGACACGAGACATACCTAACCTCAAAGAAAGAATCGAATTAAATCTATAATGAGAAATATTTAACAACATGTCCATCACAGAATTTCCGATTATTCTATATACAAATATTTATTATCGTCAGAAATTAATACGAATTAAGGAAAAATAGCATCCAATGATACGCGGCATACTTAACCTCAAAGTATGATTCTAAATAAATCTAGAATCAGGAATATTTAACAACATGTTCATCACAGAATTTCAGACTAATCAAGTTATATCTTGTTGTCACAGACAGAAATTAATACGAAGTTAAGGAATTATAGTACCCAAAAATACGGGACATAGTTAACCTCAAAGTATGAATCTAAATAAATCTAGAATCAGGAATATTTAACAACATGTTCCAGACAGAAATTCTGATTATTCTAGATATAAATTTGTTTCATAGACACAAATTAATACGAAGTTAAGGAATTATAGTATCCAATGATACGAGACGTACCTAACCTCAAAGTAAGAATCTAAATAATTCTATAATCAGAAATATTTAAAAACATGTCCATCACAGAATTTCCGAATATTCTATATATAAATATTTATCATCGTCTGAAATTAATACGATGTTAAGGAATTATAGTGTCCAATGATACGAGGCATACCTAACCTCAATGTAGGAATCTGAAGAAAATCTAGAATGAGAAATATTTAATAACATGTCCTCACAGAATTTCCGATTATTCTATATATAAACTTTTATCATCGTCACAAATTAATACGATGTTAAGGAGTTATTGCATACAATGATACGAGGCATACTTAACCTCCAAGTATGAATCTAAATAAATCTAGAATGAGAAATATTTAACATCATGTACATCACAGAATTTCCGATTATTCTATTTACACATTTTTATCATAGTCACAAGTTAATACGATGTAAAGGAATTATAGCATCCAATGATACGAGACATACCTAACCACAAAGCATGAATCGAAGTAAATGGAAAATCAGGAATTCTTAACAACACGTTCATCACAGAATTTCTGATTATTCTGATCATAAATATTTGTCATAGACAGGAATTAATACGAAGTTTAAGAATTATAGCATCCAATGATACCAGGCATACTTAACCTCAAAGTATGAATCGAAATAAAACTTGAATCAGGAATATTTAACAACATGTTCTTCACATAATTTCCGGTTATTTTTGTTATAAATTTTTGTCACAGACAGAAATTAATACGAAGCTATGGAATTACAGCATCCAATGATACTTGACATACCTAAGATCAAAGTAGGAGTCTAAATTAATCTAGAATCAGAAATATTTAACAACACGTTCTTCACAGAATTTCCGATTATTCCAGATACAAATTTTTATCATCGTCAGAAATTAATACAAAGTTAAGTACTAATAGCATTCAGCGATACGAGGAATACCTAACCTCAAAGAAAGAATCTAGATAAAATTAGAATCAGAAATATTTAACGACATGTTCATCACAGCACATCCGATTATTCTAGATATAAATATTTATCATCGTCAAAAATTAATACAAAGTTAAGGAATTATAGTATTCAATGATACGAGACATACTGAACATCAAAGTGAGAATCTAAATAAATCTAGAATCAGAAATATTTAAAAACATGTTCATCACACAATTTACGATTATTCTAGATATATCTTTTTGTCACAGACAGAAATTAGTACGAAGTTAAGGAAATATAGTATCCAATGACACGAGACATAGTTAACCTCAGAGTGTGAATCCAAATAAATCTAGAATCAGGAATATTTTACAACATGATCCACACCGAATTTCTGGTTATTCTAGATATAAATTTGTTTCATGGACAGAAATTAATACGAAGTTAAGGAATTATAGTATCCAATGATACGAGACATACCTAACCTCAAAGTATGAATCTAAATAAATCTAGAATCAGGAATATTTAGCAACATGGTACTCACAGAATTCCTGATTATTCTAGTTATAAATTTCTGTAATAGAGAGAAGTTAATACGAAGTTAAGCAATTATAGTATCAAATGATGCGAGACATACCTATCCTCAAAGTAAGAATCTAAATAAATCTAGAATGAGAAATATTTAGCAACATGGTCTTCACAGAATTCCTGATTATTCTGGTTATAAATTTTTGTCATAGACAGAAATTAGTACGAAGTTAAGGAATTATAGTATCCAATGATGCGAGACATAGTTAACCTCAGAGTATGAGTCTAAATACATTTAGAATTTGGAATATTTAACAACATGTCCTTCATAGAATTTATGACTAATTTAGTTATATCTTTTTGTCACAGACCGAAATTAGTACGAAGTTAAGGAATTACAGCATCCAATGATACGAGGCATACTTAACCTCAAAGTAGGAATCTGAATAAATCTAGAATGATAAATATTTACTAACATGTCCATCACAGAATTTCCGATTATTCTATATATAAATATTTATGTTCGTCACAAATTAATACGAAGTTAAGGAATTACAGCATCCAATGATACGAGATATACCTAACCGCGAAGTATGAATCTAAATAAATCTACAATCTGGAATATTTAGCAACATGGCCCTCACAGAATTCCGAATTCTACTAGTTATAAATATCTGTCATAGACTGAAGTTAATACGAAGTTAAGGAATTATAGTATCGAATGGTACGAGACATACCTAACCTCAAAGTAAGAATCCATATAAATCTATAATGAGAAATATTTAATAGCATGTCCATATCAGAATTTCCGATTATTATATACATAAATTTATATCATCGTCAGAAATTAATGCGAAGTTAAGGAATAATAGCATTCAGTGACACGAGGCATACCTAACCTCAAAGTAAGAATCTAAATAAAAATAGTATCAGAATTATTTAACAACATGTTGTTCGCAGAATTTCCGATTATTCTAGTTATAAATTTTAGACATAGACAGAAATTGATACGAAGTTAAGGAATAATAGCATGCAATTAAACGAGACATACCTAACCTCAAAGTAAGAATCTAAATAAAATTAGAATCAGATATATTTAATAACGTGTTCTTCATAGAATTTCCGATTATTCTAGTTATAAATATTCATCATCGTCAGAAATTAATACAATGTTAAGGAATTATAGCATCCAATGATACGAGATGTACCTAACCTCAAAGTGTGAATCTATTTGAAACTAGAATCAGAAATAATTAACAACATGTTCTTCACAGAATTTCCGATAATTCTGGATATAAATTTTTATCATCGTCACACACTAATACGAAGTTAAGCAATTATAGCATCCAACGATACGAGGCATAACTAACCTCAAAATAAGAATCTAAATAAAAATAGAATTAGAAATATTTAACAACATGTTCATCACACAATTACCGACTTTCTAGATATATATTTTTATCATCGACAGAAATTAAAACGAAGTAAAGGAATTATAGTATTCAATGATACGAGATATAGCTAACCTCAAAGAAGGAATCTAAATAAATCTAGAATCAGAAATATTTAATAACCTGTCCATCACAGAATTTCCGATTATTCTATATATAAATATTTATCATAGCCAGAAATTAATACGAAGTTAGGGAACTATAGTATCCAATGTTATGAGTCATACCTAACCTCAAAGCAGGAATCTAAATAAATCTAGAATCAGGAATATTTAATAACATGTATTTCACAGAATTTCAGATCATGCTGGCTATAAATTTTTGTCATAGACAGAAATTAATGCGAAGTTAAGGAATAATAGCATCCAATGATACGAGGCATTCTTAACCTCAAAGTATGAATCTAAATAAATCTAGAATCAGGAATATTTACCAACATGTTCTTCAAAGAATTTCTGATTACTCTGGTTATAAATTTTTGTCATTGACAGAAATTAATACGAAGTTAGGAAATTATAGCATCCAATGATACGAGACTTTCCTAACCTCAAAGTAAGAATCAATATTGATCAAGAATTAGGAATACTTAACAACATATTCTTCACAGAATTTCTGATTATTCTAGTTATATATATTTGTCATAGGCAGAAATTAATACGAAGTTATGGAATTATAGCATACAATGACACTATACATACATAACCTCGAAGTATGAATCCAAATTGATCAGGAATCAGGAATATTTAACAACATATTCTTCACAGAATTTCTGATGATTCTAGATATATATTTTTGTCATAGACAGAAATTAATACGAAGTTATGGAATTATGGCATACAATGGCACGAGACATACCTAACCTCGAAGTATGAATCAAAATAAGTCAAGAATCTGCAATATTTAAAAGCATGTTCTTCAGATAATTTCCGGTTATTCTGGGAATAAATTTTTGTCATAGACAGAAATTATTTCGAAGTTAAGGAATTATGTATGCAATGATGCAAGACATACCTAATGTCAAAGTATGAATATAAATAAATCTAGAATCAGGAATATTTAACAACATGCTCCTCATAGAATTTCTGATTATTCCGGTTATAAATTTTTGTCATAGACAGAAATTAATACGAAATTAAGAAATTATAGTATCCAGTGATACGAGACATTCCTAACCTCAAGGTAAGAATCTAAAGATATCTAGAATCAGAAGTATTTAATATCATGTTCATCATAGAACTTCAGATAATTCTTGATATAAATTGTTATCATATTCAGTAATTTATTCGAAGTCAAGCAATAATAGCATCCAATGACACGAGACATACCTAACCTCAAAGTATGAATCTAAATAAATATAGAAACAGAAATATTTAACAACATGTTCTTCGCAGAATGTCCGATTATTTTGGTTATAAATTTTTATTATCGTCAGAAATGAATACGAAGTTAAAGAATTATAGCATCAAATGTTAAGAGACATACCTAACCTCAAAGTAAGAATCTAAATAAATCTAGAATCAGGAATTTTTAACATGTTCTTCACAGAATTTCTGGTTATTCTGGTAATAAATTTTTGTCATAGACAGAAAATAATTCGAAGTTAAGGAATTATGTATGCAATGATACGAGACATACCTAACCTAAAAGTAAGAATCAAAATAAATCTAGAATCCGAAATATTTAGCAACATTGTCCTCACAGAATGCCTGATTATCCTAGTTATAAATTTTTGTCATAGACTGAAATTAATACGATGCAAAGGAATTACAGTATCCAATGATACGAGGCTTACCTAACCTCAAAGTAAGAATCTAAATGAAACTAGAATCAGAGATATTTAACAACATTTTCTCATCACTGAATTTCCGGTTATTCTATATATAAATATATATGTTCGTCACAAACTAATACGAAGTTAAGGAATAATAGTATCCACTAATACGAGATATAGCAAACCTCCAAGTATGAACCTAAATAAATCTAGAATCAGGAATATTTAGCAGAATTTTCCTCACAGAATTCCTGATTATTCTAGTTATAAATATTTGTCATAGACGGAAATTAATACGAAGTAAAGGAATTATAGTATCCAATGATATGAGACATACGTATCCTCAAAGTATGAATCTAAATAAATCTAGAATCAGGTGTCTTTAACAACATGCACATCACCGAATTTCCGGTTATTCTATATATAAATTTTTATCGTCGTCACAAATTAATACGAAGTAAAGGAATTACAGCATCCAATGATAAGAGACATACATAACCTCAAAGCAGGAATCTAAATAAATGTAGAATCAGAAATATTTAACAACACATTCTTCGCAGAATTTCCGATTATTCTAAATGTAAATTTTTATCATCGTTAGAAATTAATACCAAGTTAAGGAATAATAGCAACCAATGATACGAGGCATTCTTTCCCTCAAAGTTCGAATCTATATAAAACATGAATCACAAATATTTAACAACAAATTCTTCACAGAATTTCCGATTGTTCAAGTTATAAATCTTTGTCATTGACAGAAATTAATACGAAGTAAGGGAACTATAGTATCCAATGTTATGAGACATAGCTAACCTCAAAGCAGGAACCTAAATAAATCTAGAATCAGGAATATTTAATAACATGTATTTCACAGAATTTCTGATTATTCTAGATATAAATTTGTTTCATAGACAGAAATAAATACGAATTTAAGGAATTATAGTATCCAATGATACGAGACATATCTAACCTCAATGTATGAATCTAAATAAATCTAGAATCAGGAATATTTATAGACATGTTCATCACACAATTACCGGTTATTCTGGATATAAATTTTTATCATCGTCAGAAATTAATACAAAATTACGGAATTATAGCATCCAATGATATTAGATATACCTAACCTCAAAGCAAGAGTATAAATAAAACTGGATTCAGAAATATTTAACGACATCTTCTTCACAGAATTTCCGATTATTCTAGTTATAAATTTTTGTCATAGACTGAAATTACACGATGCAAAGGAATTACAGTATCCAATGATACGAGGCTTACCTAACCTCACAGTAAGAATCTAAATAAAACTAGAATCAGAGATATTTAACAACACATTCTTCGCAGAATTTCCGATTATTCTAAATGTAAATTTTTATTATCGACACAAATTAATACGATGTTAAGGAATTATAGCATCCAATGATACGAGGCATACTTTACCTCAAAGTATGATTCTAAATAAATCTAGAATCAGGAATATTTAACAACATGTTCTTCACAGAATTTCTGACTTATCTAGTAATAACTTTTCGTCACGGACAGAAATTACATCGCTGTTACGGAATTATAGTACCCAATATTACGAGACATACCTAACCTCGAAGTACGAATCTAAATAAATCTAAAATCAGGAATAATTTAACAACATGTTCTTCACAGCATTTCTGATTATTTTAGTTATAACTTTTTGCCATAGACAGGAATTAATACGAAGTTAAGGAATTACAGTATCCAATGATACGAGACATACCTAACCTTAAAGTATGAATCTACATAAATCTGGAATCAGGAATATTTAGCCACATGGTCCTCACAGAATTACTGATTATTCTAGATATAAATTTCTGTCATGGAGAGATGTAAATACAAAGATATGCAATTATAGCATCCAATAATGTGAGGCATACCTAACCTCAAAGCAAGAATCTAAATAAATCTAGAATCAGAAATATTTAAAAACATGTTCATCACACAATTTCCGATTATTCTAGATATCAATTTTTATCATCGTCAGTAATTAATGTGACGTTATGGAATAATAGCATCCAATGGTAAGAGACATAGTTAACCTCAAAGTATGAATCTAAATAAATCTAGAATCAGGAATATTTAACAACATGTTCCACAAAGAATATCTGATTTTTCAAGATATATATTTGTTTCACAGACAGAAATTAATACGAAGATATGAAATTGTAGCATCCAATGATACGAGAAATATCTACCCTCAAAGTATTAATCTAAATAAAACTAGAATCAGAAATATTTAGCAACATGTTCTTCACAGAATTTCCGATTATTCTAGATATAAATTTTTGTCATAGACAGAAATTAATACGATGGTAACAAATTATAGCCTTCAATGATACGAGACATACCTAACCTCAAGGTAAGAACCTAAATAAATCTAGAATCAGAAATATTTTACCACATGTTGTACACAGAATTTCTGATTATTCTAGATATAAATTTGTTTCATAGATAGAAATTAATACGAAGTTAAGGAATTACAGTACCCAATGATACGAGACATACCAAACCTCAATGTATGAATCCCAATTAATCTAGAATCAGGAATACTTACCAACTTGTTCTTCACAGAATTTCTGATTATTCTGGTTATAAATTTTTGTCATAGACAGAAATTAATACGAAGTTAGGG
>NW_027470272.1:0-40714 GCF_051020765.1 Lasioglossum baleicum
AATTTCTGACGATGATAAAAATTTATATCTAGAATAATCAGAAATACTGCGATGAACATGTTGTTAAATATTTCTGATTGTATTTTTATTTAGATTCTTACTTTGAGGTTAGGTATGCCTCGTGTCATTGGATACTACAATTCCTTAACTTCGTATTAATTTCTGTCTATGACAAAAATTTATATCTAAAATAATTGGAAATTCTCTTAAGAGCATGTTGTTAAATATTTCTAATGCTAGATTTATTTATATTCTTGCTCTGCGGTTAGGTATATCTCGTATCATTGGTTGCTATAATTGCTTAACTTCGTATTAATTTGTGACGATGATAAAAATTTATATACAAAATAACCGGAAATTCTGTATAGAGCATGTTGTAAAATATTTCTGATTATACTTTTATTTAAAATCTTACATTGGGGATAGGTATGCTTCGTACCATTGGATGCTATTATTCCTAATTTTCGTACTAATTTCTGATGATTATAAAAATTTATGGCTAGAATAAACAGAAAATCTGTGAAGAACATGTTGTTAAATATTCCTGATTCTAGATTTATTAAATTCATACTTTGAGGTTAGGTATGCCTCGTATTATTGGATGCTATTATTCCTCAATTCGTATTAATTTCTGACCATGATATAAATTTATATCTAGAATAATCGGAAATTGTGTGATGAACGTGTTCTTAAATATTCCTGATTCTACATTTATTCAGAATCATACTTTGAGGTTAAGTATGCCTTGTATCATTGGATGCTCTTTTTCCTTAATTCGTATTAATTTCTGACCATGATAAAAATTTATAACTGGAATGATCGGAAATTCTGCTATGAACATGTTGTCAAATATTTCTGATTCTATATTTATTTAGATTCTTACTTTGAGGTTAGGTATGCCTCGTATCATTGGATGCTATAATTCCTGAGCTTCGTATTAATTTCATTTGTGGCAAAAATTTAAAACCAAAATAATCAGCAATTCCGTGAAGAACATGTTGGTATATATTCCTGATTCTAGATTTATTTAGATTCATACTTTGAGGTTAGGTATGCCTCGTATCATTGGATGCTATTATTCCTTAATTCGTATTAATTTCTGACCATGATAAAAATTTATATCTTGAATAATCGGAAATTGTGTAATGGACATGTTGTTAAATATTGACATTGTAGATTTATTTAGATTCTTACTTTCAGGATAGGTATATCTCGTATCATTGGATACTATAATTCCCTAACTTCGTATTAATTTCTGACGATGATAGAAATTTATATCTAGAATAATCGATAATTCTGCGAAGAACATGTTGTTAAATATTTCTGATTCTATTTTTATTTAGATTCATACTTTGAGGTTTGGTATATCTTGTGTGATTGGCTACTATAATTCCTTAACTTCGTATTAATTTCTGCCTATGACAAAAAGTTATAACTAGAATAATCGGAAATTCCGTGTAGAACATGTTGTAAGATATTTCTGATTCAAGTTTCATTTAGATTTTAACTTTGAGGTTAAGAATTCCTCGTAGCACTTGATGCTATAATTCCTAAACTTCGTATTAACTTGTGACGATGATAAATGTTTATATATAGAACAATCGAAAAATCTGTGATGGACATGTTATTAAATACTTCTCATTCTAGATTTATTCAGATTCCTACTCTGAGGTTAGCTATATCTCGTATCATTGGATACTATAATTCATTAACTTCGTATTAATTTCTGTCTATGAAAAAAATTTATATCTAGAACTATCGGAAATTCTGTGATGAACATGTTATTAAATATTTCTGAATCTAGATTAATTTAGGTTCTTTCATTGAGGTTAGGTATGTCTCGTATCATTGGATACTATAGTTCCATAATTTTATTTTAATTTCTGTCTATGACAAAAATTTATAACCAGTAATAATGAGGAATTCTGTTTGGACCATGTTGCTAAATATTCCTGATTCTAGAATTATTTAGATTCATACTTTGAGGTTAGGTATTTCTCGCATCATAGTATGCTATCATTCCTTATCTTCGTATTAATGTCTGACGATGATAAAAATTTATATCTAGAATAATCGGAAGTTGTGTGGTGTACATGTTTTTAAATATTTCTGATTCTAGATTTATTTAGATTATTAATTTGAGGTTAGGTATGTCCCGTATCATTGGATACTATAATTCCTTAAATTCGAATTTATTTCTCTCTATGTCAAGAAATTATAACTAGAATAATCAGGAATTCTGTGAGGACCATGTAGCTAAATATTCCTGATTTTATATTTATTTAGATTCATACTTCGATGTTAGGTATGTCTCGTAATGTTGGATACTATAATTCCTTAACATCGTATTAATTTCTGTCTATGACAGAAATTTATAACTAGAATAATCAGGAATTCTGTGAGAACCATGTTGCTAAATATTCCTCATTCTTTATTTATTTCGATTCATACTTTGAGGTTAGGTATGTCTCGTATCATTGGGTACTATAATTCCTTAACTTCGTATTCATTTCTGCCTATGACAAAAAATTATAACTAGAATAATCAGGAATTCTGTGAGGACCATGTTGCTAGGTATTCCTGATTTTAGATTTATTTTGCTTCATACTTCGAGGTTAGGTATATCTCGTATCTTTCGATACTATAATTCCTTTACTTCGTATCAATTTCTGTCTATGAAAAAATTTATATCTAGAATTATCGGAAATTCTGTGATGAACATGTTATTAAATATTTCTGAATCTAGATTAATTTAGATTCTTGCTTTGAGGTTAGGTATGTCTCGTATCATTGGATGCTATAATTCCTTAACTTCGTATTAATTTGGGGCGATGATACAAATTTATAAATAGAATAATCCGAAATGCTGTGAGGACCATATTGCTAAATATTCCGGATTCTAGATTCATTTAGATTCTTGCTTTGAGGTTAGGTATTTCTCGTACCTTTGGATGCTATTATTCCTCAATTTCGTTTTAATTTCTGACGATGATAAATATTTATATCTAGATTAATCTGAAATTCTGTGAAGACTATATTGTTAAATATTCCTGACTCTAGATTTATTTAGATTCATACTTTGTGGTTACTTATGCCTTGTATCATTGGATGCTATAATTCCTCAACTTCGTATTAATTTGTGACGATGATAAATATTTATATATAGAATAATCGGAAATTCTGTGTAGAACATGTTGCTAAATATTTCTCGTTCAAGTTTCATTTAGATTCTTACTTTGAGGTTAAGAATGCCTCGTACCATTGGATGGATGCTATTATTCCATAACTTCATATTAATTACAGACGATGATAAAAATTTATATCTAGTATAATCGTAGATTGTGTGATGAGCATATTGTTAAATATTTCATATTCTGTTTTGATTTAGATTCTTACTTTGAGATTAGGTATGCCTCGTATCATTAGATACTATAATAGCTTAACATCGTATAAATTTCTGTCTATGACAAAAATTTATATCTAGAATAATCAGGAATTCTGTGAGGACCATGTTGCTAAATATTCCTGATTCTAGATTTATTTAGATTCATACTTTGAGGTTAGGTATGCCTCGTATCATTGGATATTATAATTCCTTAACTTCGTATTAATTTCTGTCTATGACAAAGATTTATATCTGGAATAATCGGAAATTCTGTGAAGAACATGTTAAATATTTTTGATTCTAGTTTCTATTTAGATTAATAATTTTAGGTTAGGTATTCTCATATCATTGGATGCTATAATTTCATATCTTCGTATTAATTTGTGTCGATAATTAAAATTGATATCTAGAGTAATCGGAAATTCTGTTAGAAACATATTGATAAATATATCTGATTCCAGATTTATTCATATTCTTGATTTGCGTTCGGTATTCCTTAGTATCATTGGATGCTATTACTCCTTAACTTCGTATTAATTTCTGACGATGATAAAATTTATATCTAGAATAATAGGAAATGCTGCGATGAACATGTTAAAAAATATTTCTGATTCTAGTTGTATTTAGATTCATAATTTGAGGTTATGTACGTCTCGTATCACACCATGCTGTTATTCACCATCTTCGTAATAATTTCTGACGATGATAAATATTTTTATCTAGAATGATCGGAAATTCAGTGATGAACATGTTGTTAAATATTTCTGATGCTAGAATCATTTAGACTCTTACTTTGAGGTTAAGAATGACTCGTATCATTGGATGCTATGATTCCTTAACTTCGTATTAATTGTGACGATGATAAATATATATATAGAATAATCGGAAGTGCTGTGCGGACCATTTTGCTAAATATTCCGGATTCTAGATTTATTTATATTCTTGCTTTGATGTTAGGTATGCCTCATATCATTGGATGTTATAATTCCTTAACTTCCTATTAATTCTGACGATGACAAAAACATATAACTAGAACAATCGGAAATTCTGTGATGAACGTGTTATTAAATATTTTTCATTATACATTTATTTAGATTCTTACTTTGACGTTAGATATATCTCGTACCACTGTATACTACAATTCCTTAATTTCGTATTAATTTCTGTCTATGAGAAAAATTTGTATCTAGAACAATCGGAAATTCTGTGAAGAACATGTTGTTAAATATATCTACCTCTAGATTTATTTAGATTCATACTTTGAGGTTAAGTATGCTCGTATCATTGGATGCTATAATTCGCTAACATCGTATTAACTTGTTACCATGATAAAAATTGATATATAGAGTAATCGTAAATTCAGTGAAGAACATGTTGTTAAATACTTCTCAATCTAGATTTATTTATATTCTTGCTTTGAGGTTAGGTACATCTCGTATCATTGGATACTATGATTCCTTAGCTTCGTATTAATTTCTGCTATGCCCAAAATTTATATCTAGAATAATCAGAAATTCTGTGTGGAACATGTTGTTAAATATTACTGATTCTAGATTTATTTAGATCATACTTCGAGGTTAGGTATGCCTCGTATCATTGGATACTATAATTCCATAACTTCGTATTAATTTCTGACTATGACAAAAATTTACATCCAGAATGATCAGAATTCTGTGAAGGACATGTTGTTAAAAATTCCTGACTCTAGATTTATTTAGATTCATACTTTGATATTAAGTATGCTCGTATCATTGGATGCTATTATTCCTTAACTTCGCATTAATTTCGGACCGTGATAAAAATTTATATCTGGAATGATCGGAAATTCTTTGAGGAAGATGTTAAATATTTCTGATTCCATTTTTATTTAGGTTCTTAATATGAGGTTAGGTATGCCTCGTATCATTGGATGCTATAATTCCTTAACATCGTATCAATTTCTGTCTATGACAAAAATTTATAACCAGAATAATGAGAAATTCTGTGATGACCATGTTAAATATTTCTGATTCTAGTTTTATTTAGATTCTTACTTTAGGTTAGGTTGGCGTCGTATCATTGGATACTATTATTCCATAACATCGTATCAATTTCTGTCTATGACAAAAATTTATAACCAGAATAATCAAAAATTCTGTGAAGAACAAGTTGTTAAATATTTCTGTTTCTGCTTTTATTTTAGATTCTCACTTTGAGTTTACGTATGTCTCGTATCATTGGATGCCATGATACTTTACTTCGTATTAATTTCTGACGATGAAAGAAATTTATATCAAGAATAATCGGAAATTCTGAGTAGAACATGTTGTTAAATATTTCTGATTCAAGTTTCATTTAGATTCATACTTTGAGGTTAAGAATGGCTCGTATCATTGGATGCTATGATTCCTTAACTTCGTATTAATTTGTGACGATGATAAATATATACATAGAATAATCGGTAATTGTGTGATGAACATGTTTTCAAATATTTCTGATTCTAGATATATTTATTTTCTTACTCTTAGGTTAGGTATGCCTCGTATCACTGGTTGCTATAATTGGTAAACTTCGTATTAATTTGTGACGATGATAATAATTTATATATAGAAATATCGGAAATTCTGTGATGGACATGTTATTAAATATTTCTCACTATAGATTTATTTGTATTCTCACTTTGAGGTTAGGTATTTCACGTATCATTGTATGCTAAAATTCCATTACTACGTATTAAATTTCTGTCTGTGACAAAAATTTCCAACCAGAATGATCAGAAATTCTGTGAAGGACATGTTGTTAAAAATCCTGATTCTAGGTTTATTAAGATTCGAGCTTTGAGTTTACGTATGTCTCGTATCATTGGATGCCATGATTCCTTAACTTCATATAAATTTGTGACGATGATAATAATTTTATATATAGAAAAATCGGAAATTCTGTGAAGAACATGTTGGTATATATTCCTGATTCTAGATCTATTTAGATTCATACTTTGAGGTTAAGTATGCCTCGTATCATTGGATACTATAATTCCTTAACTTCGTACTAATTTCTGTCTGTGACAAAAAGATATAACTAGAATAATCAGGAATGCTGTGAGGACCATGTTGCTAAATATTCCTGATTCTAGATTTATTTAGATTCTTGCTTTGAGGTTAGGTATGTCTGGTATCATTGGATGCTATAATTCCTTAACATCGTATTTGTTACTGACGATGTTAAAAATTTATATTTAGAATAATCGTAAATTGCGTGATGAACATGTTTATAAATATATCTGATTCTAAATTTATTTGGATTCTTACTTTGAGGTTAGGTATATTTCGTATCATTGGATTCTATAATTCCTTAACTTCGTATTTATTCCTGTTTACGACAAAAATTTATAACGAGAATTATCGGAAATTATGTGTAGAACATGTTGTTAAATATTTCTGATTCTAGTTTCATTTAGATTCTTGCCTTGAGGTTAGGTTATGCCTCCTATCATTGGATGCTATTATTCCTTAACTTCATATAAATTTGTGACGATGATAATAATTTATATATAGAAAAATCGGAAATTCTGTGAAGAACATGTTGGTATATATTCCTGATTCTAGATCTATTTAGATTCATACTTTGATGTTAAGTATGCCTCGTATCCTTGGATACTATAATTCCTTAACTTCGTACTAATTTCTGTCTGTGACAAAAAGATATAACAGAATAATCAGGAATGCTGTGAGGACCATGTTGCTAAATATTCCTGATTCTACATTTATTTAGATTCTTGCTTTGAGGTTATGTATGTCTGGTATCATTGGATGCTATAATTCCTTAACATCATATTTATTTCTGTCCATGACAAAAAATTATAACTAGAACAATATGGAATTCTGTGAGGACCATGAAGCTAAAATATTCCTGATTTTAGATATATTTATTTCCTTGCTCTGAGCTAAGGTATGTCTCGTATCATTGTATGCTATTATTCCTTATCTTCGCATTAATTTCTGACGATGATAGAAACTTATATCTAGAATAATCGGAAATTCTGCGATGAACTGGCTGTTAAATACTTCTGACTCAAGTTCAATTAGATTCTTGCATTGAGGTTAAGAATGCTTCGTATCATTGGATGCTATAATTCCTTAACTTCGTATTAATTTGGGGCGATGATACAAATTTATAAATAGAATAATCCGAAATGTCTGTTGAGGACCATATTGCTAAATATTCCGGATTCTAGATTCATTTAGATTCTTGCTTGAGGTTAGGTATTTCTCGTACCTTTGGATGCTATTATTCCTCAATTTCGTTTTAATTTCTGACGATGATAATATTTATATCTAGATTAATCTGAAATTCTGTGAAGACTATATTGTTTAAATATTCCTGACTCTAGATTTATTTAGATTCATACTTTGTGGTTACTTATGCTTTGTATCATTGGATGCTATAATTCCTCAACTTCGTATTAATTTGTGACGATGATAAATATTTATATATAGAATAATCGGAAATTCTGTGTAGAAACATGTTGCTAAATATTTCTCGTTCAAGTTTCATTTAGATTCTTACTTTGAGGTTAAGAATGCCTCGTACCATTGGATGCTATTATTCCATAACTTCATATTAATTACAGACGATGATAAAAATTTATATCTAGTATAATCGTAGATTGTGTGATGAGCATATTGTTAAATATTTCATATTCTGTTTTGATTTAGATTCTTACTTTGAGATTAGGTATGCCTCGTATCATTAGATACTATAATAGCTTAACATCGTATAAATTTCTGTCTATGACAAAAATTTATATCTAGAATAATCAGGAATTCTGTGAGGACCATGTTGCTAAATATTCCGGATTCTAGATTTATTTAGATTCATACTTTGAGGTTAGGTATGCCTCGTATCATTGGATATTATAATTCCTTAACTTCCTATTAATTTCTGACGATGACAAAAACATATAACTAGAACAATCGGAAATTCTGTGATGAACGTGTTATTAAATATTTTTCATTATACATTTATTTAGATTCTTACTTTGACGTAGATATATCTCGTACCACTGTATACTACAATTCCTTAATTTCGTATTAATTTCTGTCTATGAGAAAAATTTGTATCTAGAACAATCGGAAATTCTGTGAAGAACATGTTGTTAAATATATCTACCTCTAGATTTATTTAGATTCATACTTTGAGGTTAAGTATGCTCGTATCATTGGATGCTATAATTCGCTAACATCGTATTAACTTGTTACCATGATAAAAATTGATATATAGAGTAATCGTAAATTCAGTGAAGAACATGTTGTTAAATACTTCTCAATCTAGATTTATTTATATTCTTGCTTTGAGGTTAGGTACATCTCGTATCATTGGATACTATGATTCCTTAGCTTCGTATTAATTTCTGCCTATGCCCAAAATTTATATCTAGAATAATCAGAAATTCTGTGTGGAACATGTTGTTAAATATTACTGATTCTAGATTTATTTAGATTCATACTTCGAGGTTAGGTATGCCTCGTATCATTGGATACTATAATTCCATAACTTCGTATTAATTTCTGACTATGACAAAAATTTACATCAGAATGATCAGAAATTCTGTGAAGGACATGTTGTTAAAAATTCTGACTCTAGATTTATTTAGATTCATACTTTGATATTAAGTATGCTCGTATCATTGGATGCTATTATTCCTTAACTTCGCATTAATTTCGGACCGTGATAAAAATTTATATCTGGAATGATCGGAAATTCTTTGAGGAAGATGTTAAATATTTCTGATTCCATTTTTATTTAGGTTCTTAATATGAGGTTAGGTATGCCTCGTATCATTGGATTGCTATAATTCCTTAACATCGTATTTGTTACTGACGATGTAAAAAATTTATATTTAGAATAATCGTAAATTGCGTGATGAACATGTTTATAAACATATCTGATTCTAAAGTTATTTGGATTCTTACTTTGAGGTTAGGTATATTTCGTATCATTGGATACTATTATTCCATAACATCGTATCAATTTCTGTCTATGACAAAAATTTATAACCAGAATAATCAAAAATTCTGTGAAGAACAAGTTGTTAAATATTTCTGTTTCTGCTTTTATTTAGATTCTCACTTTGAGTTTACGTATGTCTCGTATCATTGGATGCCATGATACCTTTACTTCGTATTAATTTCTGACGATGAAAGAAATTTATATCAAGAATAATCGGGAAATCTGAGTAGAACATGTTGTTAAATATTTCTGATTCAAGTTTCATTTAGATTCATACTTTGAGGTTAAGAATGGCTCGTATCATTGGATGCTATGATTCCTTAACTTCGTATTAATTTGTGACGATGATAAATATATACATAGAATAATCGGTAATTGTGTGATGAACATGTTTTCAAATATTTCTGATTCTAGATATATTTATTTTCTTACTCTTAGGTTAGGTATGCCTCGTATCACTGGTTGCTATAATTGGTAAACTTCGTATTAATTTGTGACGATGATAATAATTTATATATAGAAATATCGGAAATTCTGTGATGGACATGTTATTAAATATTTCTCACTATAGATTTATTTGTATTCTCACTTTGAGGTTAGGTATTTCACGTATCATTGTATGCTAAAATTCCATTACTACGTATTAATTTCTGTCTGTGACAAAAATTTCCAACCAGAATGATCAGAAATTCTGTGAAGGACATGTTGTTAAAAATTCCTATTCTAGGTTTATTAAGATTCGAGCTTTGAGTTTACGTATGTCTCGTATCATTGGATGCCATGATTCCTTAACTTCATATAAATTTGTGACGATGATAATAATTTATATATAGAAAAATCGGAAATTCTGTGAAGAACATGTTGGTATATATTCCTGATTCTAGATCTATTTAGATTCATACTTTGAGGTTAAGTATGCCTCGTATCATTGGATACTATAATTCCTTAACTTCGTACTAATTTCTGTCTGTGACAAAAAGATATAACTAGAATAATCAGGAATGCTGTGAGGACCATGTTGCTAAATATTCCTGATTCTAGATTTATTTAGATTCTTGCTTTGAGGTTAGGTATGTCTGGTATCATTGATGCTATAATTCCTTAACATCGTATTTGTTACTGACGATGTTAAAAAATTTATATTTAGAATAATCGTAAATTGCGTGATGAAACATGTTTATAAATATATCTGATTCTAAATTTATTTGGATTCTTACTTTGAGGTTAGGTATATTTCGTATCATTGGATTCTATAATTCCTTAACTTCGTATTTATTCCTGTTTACGACAAAAATTTATAACGAGAATTATCGGAAATTATGTGTAGAACATGTTGTTAAATATTTCTGATTCTAGTTTCATTTAGATTCTTGCCTTGAG
The DNA here is from genome assembly GCF_051020765.1 of Lasioglossum baleicum. Classification (NCBI taxonomy): domain Eukaryota; kingdom Metazoa; phylum Arthropoda; class Insecta; order Hymenoptera; family Halictidae; genus Lasioglossum; species Lasioglossum baleicum. The sequence goes on from NW_027470272.1 coordinate 10,754, forward strand.
GTTAGGTATGCCTCCTATCATTGGATGCTATTATTCCTTAACTTCATATAAATTTGTGACGATGATAATAATTTATATATAGAAAAATCGGAAATTCTGTGAAGAACATGTTGGTATATATTCCTGATTCTAGATCTATTAGATTCATACTTTGATGTTAAGTATGCCTCGTATCCTTGGATACTATAATTCCTTAACTTCGTACTAATTTCTGTCTGTGACAAAAAGATATAACTAGAATAATCAGGAATGCTGTGAGGACCATGTTGCTAAATATTCCTGATTCTACATTTATTTAGATTCTTGCTTTGAGGTTATGTATGTCTGGTATCATTGGATGCTATAATTCCTTAACATCATATTTATTTCTGTCCATGACAAAAAATTATAACTAGAACAATATGGAATTCTGTGAGGACCATGAAGCTAAATATTCCTGATTTTAGATATATTTATTTCCTTGCTCTGAGCTAAGGTATGTCTCGTATCATTGTATGCTATTATTCCTTATCTTCGCATTAATTTCTGACGATGATAAGAAACTTATATCTAGGAATAATCGGAAAATTCTGCGATGAACTGGCTGTTAAATACTTCTGACTCAAGTTTCAATTAGATTCTTGTCATTGAGGTTAAGAATGCTTCGTATCATTGGATGCTATAATTCCTTAACTTCGTATTAATTTGGGGCGATGATACAAATTTATAAATAGAATAATCCGAAATGCTGTGAGGACCATATTGCTAAATATTCCGGATTCTAGATTCATTTAGATTCTTGCTTTGAGGTTAGGTATTTCTCGTACCTTTGGATGCTATTATTCCTCAATTTCGTTTTAATTTCTGACGATGATAAATATTTATATCTAGATTAATCTGAAATTCTGTGAAGACTATATTGTTAAATATTCCTGACTCTAGATTTATTTAGATTCATACTTTGTGGTTACTTATGCCTTGTATCATTGGATGCTATAATTCCTCAACTTCGTATTAATTTGTGACGATGATAAATATTTATATATAGAATAATCGGAAATTCTGTGTAGAACATGTTGCTAAATATTTCTCGTTCAAGTTTTCATTTAGATTCTTACTTTGAGGTTAAGAATGCCTCGTACCATTGGATGCTATTATTCCATAACTTCATATTAAATTACAGACGATGATAAAAATTTATATCTAGTATAATCGTAGATTGTGTGATGAGCATATTGTTAAATATTTCATATTCTGTTTTGATTTAGATTCTTACTTTGAGATTAGGTATGCCTCGTATCATTAGATACTATAATAGCTTAACATCGTATAAATTTCTGTCTATGACAAAAATTTATATCTAGAATAATCAGGAATTCTGTGAGGACCATGTTGCTAAATATTCCGGATTCTAGATATATTTAGATTCATACTTGAGGTTAGGTATGCCTCGTATCATTGGATATTATAATTCCTTAACTTCCTATTAATTTCTGACGATGACAAAAACATATAACTAGAACAATCGGAAATTCTGTGATGAACGTGTTATTAAATATTTTTCATTATACATTTATTTAGATTCTTACTTTGACGTTAGATATATCTCGTACCACTGTATACTACAATTCCTTAATTTCGTATTAATTTCTGTCTATGAGAAAAATTTGTATCTAGAACAATCGGAAATTCTGTGAAGAACATGTTGTTAAATATATCTACCTCTAGATTTATTTAGATTCATACTTTGAGGTTAAGTATGCTCGTATCATTGGATGCTATAATTCGCTAACATCGTATTAACTTGTTACCATGATAAAAATTGATATATAGAGTAATCGTAAATTCAGTGAAGAACATGTTGTTAAATACTTCTCAATCTAGATTTATTTATATTCTTGCTTTGAGGTTTAGGTACATCTCGTATCATTGGATACTATGATTCCTTAGCTTCGTATTAATTTCTGCCTATGCCCAAAAATTTATATCTAGAATAATCAGAAATTCTGTGTGGAACATGTTGTTAAATATTACTGATTCTAGATTTATTTAGATTCATACTTCGAGGTTAGGTATGCTCGTATCATTGGATACTATAATTCCATAACTTCGTATTAATTTCTGACTATGACAAAATTTACATCCAGAATGATCAGAATTCTGTGAAGGACATGTGTTAAAAATTCCTGACTCTAGATTTATTTAGATTCATACTTTGATATTAAGTATGCTCGTATCATTGGATGCTATTATTCCTTAACTTCGCATTAATTTCGGACCGTGATAAAATTTATATCTGGAATGATCGGAAATTCTTTGAGGAAGATGTTAAATATTTCTGATTCCATTTTTATTTAGGTTCTTAATATGAGGTTAGGTATGCCTCGTATCATTGGATGCTATAATTCCTTAACATCGTATTTGTTACTGACGATGTAAAAAATTTATATTTAGAATAATCGTAAATTGCGTGATGAACATGTTTATAAACATATCTGATTCTAAAGTTATTTGGATTCTTACTTTGAGGTTAGTATATTTTCGTATAATTGGATGCTATTATTCCTTAACTTCATATAAATTTGTGACGATGATAACAATTTATAACTAGAATAATCCGAAACGATGTGTAGAACATGTTGTTGAATATATCTGATTCTAGTTTCATTTAGATTCTTACTTTGAGGATAGGAATGTCTCGTATCATTGGACGCTATAATTCCTTAACTTCGAAATAATTTCCGACGATGATAAAAATTTATATCTAGTATAATCGGAAATTCTGTGTGAACATGTTCCTAAATATTCCTGATTCTAGATTTATTCAGATTCATACTTTGAGGTTAGGTATGTCTCGTACCATTCGATAATATATTGCCTTAACTTCGTATTAATTTCTGACGATGATAGAAATATATATCTAGAATAATCGGAAGTTCTGTGAAGAACATGTTGTTAAATATTTCTGATTCTAGTTTTATTTTTATACTTGCTTTGAGGTTAGGTATGTCTAGTATCATTGGATGTTATAATTCCTTAACATCGCATTAATTTGTGACGATGATACAAATTTATATGTAGTGCAACCGAGAAATTCGGTGAGGACCATTATGCTAAATATTCCTGATTCTATCTTTATTTAGATTCTTAGTTTGAGATTAGGTATGCTTCTTACCATTGGGTGCTATTATTCCTTAACTTCGTATTAATTTCTGACAAGGATAAGAATTTATATTTAGAATAATCATAAATTCTGTGATGAACATGTTGTTAAATATTCCAGATTCTAGATTTATTTAGATTCATACTCTGAGGTTAACTATGTCTCGTATCATTGGATAGTATAACTCCTTAACTTCGAACTAATTTCTGTCTGTGACAAAAAGATATAACTAGAATAATCATGAATTCTTTGAGGACCATGTTGCTAAATATTCAACATTCTACATTTATTTAGATTCTTACTTTGAGGTTAGGTATGCCTCGTATCATTGGGTGCTATTATTCCTTAACATCGTATCAATTTCTGTCCATGACAAAAATTTATAACCAGAATAATCAGAAATTCTGTGATGACCATGTTAAATATTCTGATTCTAGTTTTATTTAGATTCTTACTTTACGTTAGGTAGGCGTCGTATCATTGGATACTATTATTCCATAACATCGTATCAATTTCTGTCTATGACAAAAATTTATAACCAGAATAATGAGAAATTCTGTGATGACCATGTTAAATATTTCTGATTCTAGTTTTATTTAGATTCTTACTTTAGGTTAGGTAGGCGTCGTATCATTGGATACTATTATTCCATAACATCGTATCAATTTCTGTCTATGACAAAAAATTAATAACCAGAATAATCAAAAATTCTGTGAAGAACATGTTGTTAAATATTTCTGATTCTAGATTTACATAGATTCATACTTTGAGGTTAGGTAAGTCTCGTATCATTGGATACCATAATTCCTTAACTCGCATTAATTTCTGACGATGATAAAAATTTATATCTGCAATAATCGGTAATTCAGCGAAGAACAAGTTGTTAAATATTTCTGTTTCTGCTTTTATTTAGATTCTCACTTTGAGTTTACGTATGTCTCGTATCATTGGATGCCATGATACCTTTACTTCGTAGTAATTTCTGACGATGAAAGAAATTTATATCAAGAATAATCGGAAATTCCTGAGTAGAACATGTTGTTAAATATTTCTGATTCAAGTTTCATTTAGATTCATACTTTGAGGTTAAGAATGGCTCGTATCATTGGATGCTATGATTCCTTAACTTCGTATTAATTTGTGACGATGATAAATATATACATAGAATAATCGGTAATTGTGTGATGAACATGTTTTCAAATATTTCTGATTCTAGATATATTTATTTTCTTACTCTTAGGTTAGGTATGCCTCGTATCACTGGTTGCTATAATTGGTAAACTTCGTATTAATTTGTGACGATGATAATAATTTATATATAGAAATATCGGAAATTCTGTGATGGACATGTTATTAAATATTTTCTCACTATAGATTTATTTGTATTCTCACTTTGAGGTTAGGCGTATCATTGTATGCTAAAATTCCATTACTACGTATTAATTTCTGTCTGTGACAAAAATTTCCAACCAGAATGATCAGAAATTCTGTGAAGGACATGTTGTTAAAAATTCCTGATTCTAGGTTTATTAAGATTCGAGCTTTGAGTTTACGTATGTCTCGTATCATTGGATGCCATGATTCCTTAACTTCATATAAATTTGTGACGATGATAATAATTTATATATAGAAAAATCGGAAATTCTGTGAAGAACATGTTGGTATATATTCCTGATTCTAGATCTATTTAGATTCATACTTTGAGGTTAAGTATGCCTCGTATCATTGGATACTATAATTCCTTAACTTCGTACTAATTTCTGTCTGTGACAAAAAGATATAACTAGAATAATCAGGAATGCTGTGAGGACCATGTTGCTAAATATTCCTGATTCTAGATTTATTTAGATTCTTGCTTTGAGGTTAGGTATGTCTGGTATCATTGGATGCTATAATTCCTTAACATCGTATTTGTTACTGACGATGTTAAAAATTTATATTTAGAATAATCGTAAATTGCGTGATGAACATGTTTATAAATATATCTGATTCTAAATTTATTTGGATTCTTACTTTGAGGTTAGGTATATTTCGTATCATTGGATTCTATAATTCCTTAACTTCGTATTTATTCCTGTTTACGACAAAAATTTATAACGAGAATTATCGGAAATTATGTGTAGAACATGTTGTTAAATATTTCTGATTCTAGTTTCATTTAGATTCTTGCCTTGAGGTTAGGTATGCCTCCTATCATTGGATGCTATTATTCCTTAACTTCATATAAATTTGTGACGATGATAATAATTTATATATAGAAAAATCGGAAATTCTGTGAAGAACATGTTGGTATATATTCCTGATTCTAGATCTATTTAGATTCATACTTTGATGTTAAGTATGCCTCGTATCCTTGGATACTATAATTCCTTAACTTCGTACTAATTTCTGTCTGTGACAAAAAGATATAACTAGAATAATCAGGAATGCTGTGAGGACCATGTTGCTAAATATTCCTGATTCTAGATTTATTTAGATTCTTGCTTTGAGGTTAGGTATGTCTGGTATCATTGGATGCTATAATTCCTTAACATCGTATTTGTTACTGACGATGTTAAAAATTTATATTTAGAATAATCGTAAATTGCGTGATGAACATGTTTATAAATATATCTGATTCTAAATTTATTTGGATTCTTACTTTGAGGTTAGGTATATTTCGTATCATTGGATTCTATAATTCCTTAACTTCGTATTTATTCCTGTTTACGACAAAAATTTATAACGAGAATTATCGGAAATTATGTGTAGAACATGTTGTTAAATATTTCTGATTCTAGTTTCATTTAGATTCTTGCCTTGAGGTTAGGTATGCCTCCTATCATTGGATGCTATTATTCCTTAACTTCATATAAATTTGTGACGATGATAATAATTTATATATAGAAAAATCGGAAATTCTGTGAAGAACATGTTGGTATATATTCCTGATTCTAGATCTATTTAGATTCATACTTTGATGTTAAGTATGCCTCGTATCCTTGGATACTATAATTCCTTAACTTCGTACTAATTTCTGTCTGTGACAAAAAGATATAACTAGAATAATCAGGAATGCTGTGAGGACCATGTTGCTAAATATTCCTGATTCTACATTTATTTAGATTCTTGCTTTGAGGTTATGTATGTCTGGTATCATTGGATGCTATAATTCCTTAACATCATATTTATTTCTGTCCATGACAAAAAATTATAACTAGAACAATATGGAATTCTGTGAGGACCATGAAGCTAAATATTCCTGATTTTAGATATATTTATTTCCTTGCTCTGAGCTAAGGTATGTCTCGTATCATTGTATGCTATTATTCCTTATCTTCGCATTAATTTCTGACGATGATAGAAACTTATATCTAGAATAATCGGAAATTCTGCGATGAACTGGCTGTTAAATACTTCTGACTCAAGTTTCAATTAGATACTTGCATTGAGGTTAAGAATGCTTCGTATCATTGGATGCTATAATTCCTTAACTTCGTATTAATTTGGGGCGATGATACAAATTTATAAATAGAATAATCCGAAATGCTGTGAGGACCATATTGCTAAATATTCCGGATTCTAGATTCATTTAGATTCTTGCTTTGAGGTTAGGTATTTCTCGTACCTTTGGATGCTATTATTCCTCAATTTCGTTTTAATTTCTGACGATGATAAATATTTATATCTAGATTAATCTGAAATTCTGTGAAGACTATATTGTTAAATATTCCTGACTCTAGATTTATTTAGATTCATACTTTGTGGTTACTTATGCCTTGTATCATTGGATGCTATAATTCCTCAACTTCGTATTAATTTGTGACGATGATAAATATTTATATATAGAATAATCGGAAATTCTGTGTAGAACATGTTGCTAAATATTTCTCGTTCAAGTTTCATTTAGATTCTTACTTTGAGGTTAAGAATGCCTCGTACCATTGGATGCTATTATTCCATAACTTCATATTAATTACAGACGATGATAAAAATTTATATCTAGTATAATCGTAGATTGTGTGATGAGCATATTGTTAAATATTTCATATTCTGTTTTGATTTAGATTCTTACTTTGAGATTAGGTATGCCTCGTATCATTAGATACTATAATAGCTTAACATCGTATAAATTTCTGTCTATGACAAAAATTTATATCTAGAATAATCAGGAATTCTGTGAGGACCATGTTGCTAAATATTCCGGATTCTAGATTTATTTAGATTCATACTTTGAGGTTAGGTATGCCTCGTATCATTGGATATTATAATTCCTTAACTTCCTATTAATTTCTGACGATGACAAAAACATATAACTAGAACAATCGGAAATTCTGTGATGAACGTGTTATTAAATATTTTTCATTATACATTTATTTAGATTCTTACTTTGACGTTAGATATATCTCGTACCACTGTATACTACAATTCCTTAATTTCGTATTAATTTCTGTCTATGAGAAAAATTTGTATCTAGAACAATCGGAAATTCTGTGAAGAACATGTTGTTAAATATATCTACCTCTAGATTTATTTAGATTCATACTTTGAGGTTAAGTATGCTCGTATCATTGGATGCTATAATTCGCTAACATCGTATTAACTTGTTACCATGATAAAAATTGATATATAGAGTAATCGTAAATTCAGTGAAGAACATGTTGTTAAATACTTCTCAATCTAGATTTATTTATATTCTTGCTTTGAGGTTAGGTACATCTCGTATCATTGGATACTATGATTCCTTAGCTTCGTATTAATTTCTGCCTATGCCCAAAATTTATATCTAGAATAATCAGAAATTCTGTGTGGAACATGTTGTTAAATATTACTGATTCTAGATTTATTTAGATTCATACTTCGAGGTTAGGTATGCCTCGTATCATTGGATACTATAATTCCATAACTTCGTATTAATTTCTGACTATGACAAAAATTTACATCCAGAATGATCAGAAATTCTGTGAAGGACATGTTGTTAAAAATTCCTGACTCTAGATTTATTTAGATTCATACTTTGATATTAAGTATGCTCGTATCATTGGATGCTATTATTCCTTAACTTCGCATTAATTTCGGACCGTGATAAAAATTTATATCTGGAATGATCGGAAATTCTTTGAGGAAGATGTTAAATATTTCTGATTCCATTTTTATTTAGGTTCTTAATATGAGGTTAGGTATGCCTCGTATCATTGGATGCTATAATTCCTTAACATCGTATTTGTTACTGACGATGTAAAAAATTTATATTTAGAATAATCGTAAATTGCGTGATGAACATGTTTATAAATATATCTGATTCTAAAGTTATTTGGATTCTTACTTTGAGGTTAGGTATATTTCGTATAATTGGATGCTATTATTCCTTAACTTCATATAAATTTGTGACGATGATAACAATTTATAACTAGAATAATCCGAAACGATGTGTAGAACATGTTGTTGAATATATCTGATTCTAGTTTCATTTAGATTCTTACTTTGAGGATAGGAATGTCTCGTATCATTGGACGCTATAATTCCTTAACTTCGAAATAATTTCCGACGATGATAAAAATTTATATCTAGTATAATCGGAAATTCTGTGTGAACATGTTCCTAAATATTCCTGATTCTAGATTTATTCAGATTCATACTTTGAGGTTAGGTATGTCTCGTACCATTCGATAATATATTGCCTTAACTTCGTATTAATTTCTGACGATGATAGAAATATATATCTAGAATAATCGGAAGTTCTGTGAAGAACATGTTGTTAAATATTTCTGATTCTAGTTTTATTTTTATACTTGCTTTGAGGTTAGGTATGTCTAGTATCATTGGATGTTATAATTCCTTAACATCGCATTAATTTGTGACGATGATACAAATTTATATGTAGTGCAACCGGAAATTCGGTGAGGACCATTATGCTAAATATTCCTGATTCTATCTTTATTTAGATTCTTAGTTTGAGATTAGGTATGCTTCTTACCATTGGGTGCTATTATTCCTTAACTTCGTATTAATTTCTGACAAGGATAAGAATTTATATTTAGAATAATCATAAATTCTGTGATGAACATGTTGTTAAATATTCCAGATTCTAGATTTATTTAGATTCATACTCTGAGGTTAACTATGTCTCGTATCATTGGATAGTATAACTCCTTAACTTCGAACTAATTTCTGTCTGTGACAAAAAGATATAACTAGAATAATCATGAATTCTTTGAGGACCATGTTGCTAAATATTCAACATTCTACATTTATTTAGATTCTTACTTTGAGGTTAGGTATGCCTCGTATCATTGGGTGCTATTATTCCTTAACATCGTATCAATTTCTGTCCATGACAAAAATTTATAACCAGAATAATCAGAAATTCTGTGATGACCATGTTAAATATTTCTGATTCTAGTTTTATTTAGATTCTTACTTTACGTTTGGTAGGCGTCGTATCATTGGATACTATTATTCCATAACATCGTATCAATTTCTGTCTATGACAAAAATTTATAACCAGAATAATGAGAAATTCTGTGATGACCATGTTAAATATTTCTGATTCTAGTTTTATTTAGATTCTTACTTTAGGTTAGGTAGGCGTCGTATCATTGGATACTATTATTCCATAACATCGTATCAATTTCTGTCTATGACAAAAATTTATAACCAGAATAATGAGAAATTCTGTGATGACCATGTTAAATATTTCTGATTCTAGTTTTATTTAGATTCTTACTTTAGGTTAGGTTGGCGTCGTATCATTGGATACTATTATTCCATAACATCGTATCAATTTCTGTCTATGACAAAAATTTATAACCAGAATAATCAAAAATTCTGTGAAGAACAAGTTGTTAAATATTTCTGTTTCTGCTTTTATTTAGATTCTCACTTTGAGTTTACGTATGTCTCGTATCATTGGATGCCATGATACCTTTACTTCGTATTAATTTCTGACGATGAAAGAAATTTATATCAAGAATAATCGGAAATTCTGAGTAGAACATGTTGTTAAATATTTCTGATTCAAGTTTCATTTAGATTCATACTTTGAGGTTAAGAATGGCTCGTATCATTGGATGCTATGATTCCTTAACTTCGTATTAATTTGTGACGATGATAAATATATACATAGAATAATCGGTAATTGTGTGATGAACATGTTTTCAAATATTTCTGATTCTAGATATATTTATTTTCTTACTCTTAGGTTAGGTATGCCTCGTATCACTGGTTGCTATAATTGGTAAACTTCGTATTAATTTGTGACGATGATAATAATTTATATATAGAAATATCGGAAATTCTGTGATGGACATGTTATTAAATATTTCTCACTATAGATTTATTTGTATTCTCACTTTGAGGTTAGGTATTTCACGTATCATTGTATGCTAAAATTCCATTACTACGTATTAATTTCTGTCTGTGACAAAAATTTCCAACCAGAATGATCAGAAATTCTGTGAAGGACATGTTGTTAAAAATTCCTGATTCTAGGTTTATTAAGATTCGAGCTTTGAGTTTACGTATGTCTCGTATCATTGGATGCCATGATTCCTTAACTTCATATAAATTTGTGACGATGATAATAATTTATATATAGAAAAATCGGAAATTCTGTGAAGAACATGTTGGTATATATTCCTGATTCTAGATCTATTTAGATTCATACTTTGAGGTTAAGTATGCCTCGTATCATTGGATACTATAATTCCTTAACTTCGTACTAATTTCTGTCTGTGACAAAAAGATATAACTAGAATAATCAGGAATGCTGTGAGGACCATGTTGCTAAATATTCCTGATTCTAGATTTATTTAGATTCTTGCTTTGAGGTTAGGTATGTCTGGTATCATTGGATGCTATAATTCCTTAACATCGTATTTGTTACTGACGATGTTAAAAATTTATATTTAGAATAATCGTAAATTGCGTGATGAACATGTTTATAAATATATCTGATTCTAAATTTATTTGGATTCTTACTTTGAGGTTAGGTATATTTCGTATCATTGGATTCTATAATTCCTTAACTTCGTATTTATTCCTGTTTACGACAAAAATTTATAACGAGAATTATCGGAAATTATGTGTAGAACATGTTGTTAAATATTTCTGATTCTAGTTTCATTTAGATTCTTGCCTTGAGGTTAGGTATGCCTCCTATCATTGGATGCTATTATTCCTTAACTTCATATAAATTTGTGACGATGATAATAATTTATATATAGAAAAATCGGAAATTCTGTGAAGAACATGTTGGTATATATTCCTGATTCTAGATCTATTTAGATTCATACTTTGATGTTAAGTATGCCTCGTATCCTTGGATACTATAATTCCTTAACTTCGTACTAATTTCTGTCTGTGACAAAAAGATATAACTAGAATAATCAGGAATGCTGTGAGGACCATGTTGCTAAATATTCCTGATTCTACATTTATTTAGATTCTTGCTTTGAGGTTATGTATGTCTGGTATCATTGGATGCTATAATTCCTTAACATCATATTTATTTCTGTCCATGACAAAAAATTATAACTAGAACAATATGGAATTCTGTGAGGACCATGAAGCTAAATATTCCTGATTTTAGATATATTTATTTCCTTGCTCTGAGCTAAGGTATGTCTCGTATCATTGTATGCTATTATTCCTTATCTTCGCATTAATTTCTGACGATGATAGAAACTTATATCTAGAATAATCGGAAATTCTGCGATGAACTGGCTGTTAAATACTTCTGACTCAAGTTTCAATTAGATTCTTGCATTGAGGTTAAGAATGCTTCGTATCATTGGATGCTATAATTCCTTAACTTCGTATTAATTTGGGGCGATGATACAAATTTATAAATAGAATAATCCGAAATGCTGTGAGGACCATATTGCTAAATATTCCGGATTCTAGATTCATTTAGATTCTTGCTTTGAGGTTAGGTGTGTCTCCTGTCATTGGACGCTATAATTCCTTAACTTCGAATTAATTTCCGATGATGATAAAAATTTATATCTAGTATAATCGGAAATTCTGTGTGAACATGTTCCTAAATATTCCTGATTCTAGATTTATTTAGATTCATACTTTGAGGTTAGGTATGTCTCGTACCATTCGATAATATATTGCCTTAACTTCGTATTAATTTCTGACGATGATAAAAATTTATATCTAGAATAATCGGAAGTTCTGTGAAGAACATGTTGTTAAATATTACAGATTCTAGATTTATTTAGATTCATACTCTGAAGTTAACTATGTCTCGTATCATTGGATACTATAATTCCCTAACTTCGCACTAATTTCTGTCTGTGACAAAAAGATATAACTAGAATAATCAGGAATTCTTTGAGGACCATGTTTCTAAATATTCCACATTCTACATTTATTTAGATTCTTACTTTGAGGTTAGGTATGCCTCGTATCATTGGATACTATAATTCCATAACTTCGCATTAATTTATGTGCATGAATCAAATTTATATCTAGAATAATCAGAAAATCGGTGTGGAACGTGCTGTTAAATATTCCTGATTCTAGATTTACTTAGATTCATACTCTGAGGTTAACTATGTCTCGTATCCTTGGACACTATAATTCCTTAACTTCGTACTAATTTCTGTCTGTGACAAAAAGATATAACTAGAATTATGAGGAATTCTGTGAGAACCATGTTGCTAAATATTCCTTATTTTAGATTTATTTTAATTCATACCACGAGGTTAGGTATATCTCGTATCGTTGGATACTGTAATTCCTTTACTTCGTATTAATATCTGTCTATGAAAAAAATTTATATCTAGAATAATCGGAAATTCTGTGCCGAACATGTTATTAAATATTTCTGAATCTAGATTAGTTTAGATTCTTGCTTTGAGGTTAGGTGTGTCTCGTATCATTGGATGCTATAATTCCTTAACTTCGTATTAATTTGGGGCGTTGATACAAATTTATAAATAGAATAATCCGAAATGCTGTGAGGACCATATTGCTAAATATTCCGGATTCTAGATTCATTTAGATTCTTGCTTTGAGGTTAGGTGTGTCTCCTGTCATTGGATACTATAATTCCTTAACTTCGTATTAATTTCTGTCTATGACAACAATACATAACTACAATACCCAGAATTTCTGTGAAAACCATGTTGGTAAATATTCCTGATTCTAGATTTATTTAGATTCAGACTTTGAGGTTAACTATATCTCCTATCATTGGATGCTTTTATTCATTAACCTCGCATTAATTTCTGACCATTTATAAAGATTTATATCTGGAATGATCGGAAATTCTGTGAAGGACACGTTGTTAAATATTTCTTATTCTAGATTTATTTAGATTCTTACTTTGAGGTTAGGTATGTCTCGTATCATTGGACGCTATAATTCCTTAGCTTCGTATTAATTCGTGTCTATGACCAAAATTTATAACTAGAATAATCAGAAATTCTGTGAAGAACATGTTGTTAAATATTTCTGATTCTAGATTTATTTAGATTCTTGCTTTGAGGTTAGATATGCCTCCTATCATTGGATGCTATTATTCCTTAACTTCATATTAATTTGTGATGATGATAAAAGTTTATATATAGTATAATCGGAAATTCTGTAATGGATATGTTGTTAAATATTTCTCATTCTAGATTTATTTAGATTCTTACTTTCAGAATAGGTATATCTCGTATCATTGGATACTGTAATTCCTTATCCTCGTATTAATTTCTGTCTATGAAACAAATTTATATCTAGAATAATAAGAAATTCTGTGGAACATGTTGTTAAATATTCCTGATTCTAGATTGATTTAGATTCTTACTTTGAGGTTAGGTATGTCTCCTATCATTGGATGCTATTATTCCTTAACTTCATATTAATTTGTGACGATGACAAAAACTTATCACCAGTATAATCAGAAATTTTGTGCAGAACATGTAGGTAAATATTCCTGATTCTAGATTTATTTAGATTCAGACTTTGAGATTATGTATGCCTCGTATCATTGGATACTTTTGTTCCTTAACCTCGCATTAATTTCTGACCATTTATAAAGATTTATATCTGGAATGATCGGAAATTCTGCGAAGAACATGTTGTTAAATATTTCTGATTCTATATTTATTTAGATTCTTACTTTGAGGTTAGGTATGCCTCGAATCATTGGATACTATAACAGCTTAACGTCGTATAAATTTCTGTCTATGACAAGAATTTATATCTAGAATAATCACGAATTCTCTGAGGACCATGTTGCTAAATATTCCTGATTCTAGATATATTTAGATTCATACTTTGAGGTTAGGTATGTCTCGTATCAGTGGATACTATAATTCCTTAACTTCGAATTAATTTGTGAGGATGATAAATATTTATATACAGAATAATCGGAAATTCTGTGAATATCATGTTGTTGAATATTTCTGATTCTAGTTTCATTTAGATTCTTACTTTGAGGATTGGTATGTCTCGTATCATTGGACGCTATAATTCCTTAACTTCGAATTAATTTCCGACGATGATAAAAATTTATATCTAGAATAATCGGATATTCTGTATGAACAAGCTCTTAAATATTTCTGATTCTAGATTTATTTAGATTCTTGCCTTGAGGTTAGATATGTCTCGAACCTTTCGATACTATAATTCCTTAACTTCGAATTAATTTGTGAGGATGACAAAAATTTATTACAATAATAATGGTAAATTTTGTGAAGAAAATGTTGTTAAATATTTCTTATTCTAGTTTTATTTAGATTCACACTTTGAGGTTAGGTTTGTCTCGTATCATTGGATACTATAATAGCTTAACATCGTATTAATTTCTGTCTATGTCAAAAATTTATATCTAGAATAATCAGGTATTCTGTGAGGACAATATTGCTAAATATTCCTGATTCTAGATTTATTTAGATTCATTCTTTGAGGTTAGGTATGTCCGGTATCATTGGATACTATAATTCCTTAACTTCGTATTAATTTCTGACGGTGGCAAAAATATATAACTAGGACAATCAGGAATTCTGTGAAGAACATGTTAATAAATATTCCTCATTTTATATTTATTTAGATTCATACTTCGAGGTTAGGTAAGTCTCGTACCATTGGGTGCTATAATTCCTTAACATCGTATTAATTGCTGACGATGATAAAAATTTATATCTAGAATAATCGCAAACTGTGTGATGAACATGTTTTTAAATATTCCTGATTGCAGATTTATTTAGAATCATACTTTGAGGTTAAGTATGCCTCGTACCATTGCATGCTATTTTTCCTTAATTCGTATTAATTTCTGACGATGATAAATATTTATATCTAGAATGATCGGAAATTCAGTGATAAACATGTTAAATATTTCTGATGCTAGAATCATTTAGACTCTTACTTTGAGGTTAGGTATGGATTGTATGATTGGATACTATATTTCTCTAGCAACGTATTAATTTCTCTCTTCGACCGAAATTTGTAACTAGAATAATCGGAAATTCTGTGAAGAACATGTTGTTAAATATTCCTGATCCCAGATTTGATTACATTCATACCTTGGGCATAGGTGTGTCTCGTATCATTGGATGCTATAATTCCTTAACTTCGTGTTACTTTCTGACGATGACAAAAATTTATAACAATAATGATGGTAAATTTTGTGAAGAAAATGTTGTTAAATATTTCTGATTCTAGTTTTATTTAGATTCACAACTTTGAGGTTAGGTTTGTCTCGTATCATTGGATACTATAATAGCTTAACATCGTATTAATTTCTGTCTATGTCAAAAATTTATATCTAGAATAATCAGGTATTCTGTGAGGACCATATTGCTAAATATTCCTGATTCTAGATTTATTTAGATTCATTCTTTGAGGTTAAGTATGCCTCGTATCATTGGATGCTATAATTTCATTTCTTCGTATTAATATGTGTCGATAGTAAAAATATTATATCAATAATAATCGAGAATTCTGTGAAGAACATGTTGTTAAATATCTCTGAATCTAGTTTTATTTAGATCCTTTCTTTGAGGTTAGGTACTCCTCGTATCATTGGATATTATAATTCCCTATCATCATTTTATTTTCTGTCTATGACAAAAATTTATAACCAGAATAATCAGAAATTCTGTGAAGAACATTTTGCTAAATATTTCAGATTCTAGTTTTATTTAGATTCTCAATTTGAGGATAGGTATGCCTCGTATCATTGGACTCTCTTATTCCTTACCTTCGGATTAATTTCTGACAATGATAAAAATTTATATCGCGAACAATCGGAAATTCTGTGATGAACATGTTGTTTAATATTTCTGATTCTAGTATTATTTGGATTCTAACTTTGAAGTTAGGTATGCCTCGTATCATTGGATGCTATTATTCCTTACCATCGTATTAATTTCTGACGATGATACAAATTTACATCTAGAATAATCGGAAATTTTGTAGTGAACATGTTGTTAAAGATTTCTGATTCTAGATTTATTTAGATTCTAGCTTTGAGGTTAGGTATGTCTCGTACCATTCGATACTATAATTCCTTCACTTCGTATTAATTTCTCACGATGATTAACATTTATAAATTGAACAATCGGAAATTCTGTGATGAACATGTTGTTTAATATTTCTGATTCTAGATTTATTTAGGTTCTTCCTTTGAGGTTAAGCATGCCACGTATCATTGGATTCTATTATTTCTTAACTTTGAATTAATTTGTTACGATGATATAAAATTATATCTAGAGTAATCGGAAATTCTGTGAAAAACATGTTGATAAATATTTCTGGTTCCATATTTATTTAGATTCTTACCATGAGGTTAGATATGTTTCGCATCGTTGGATGCTATTATTCCTTAGCTTCGTCTTAATTTCTGACGACGATATAAATTTATATCTAGAATAATCGGGGAATTCAGTTAAGAACATGTTGTTAAATATTCCTGATTCTAGTTTTATTTAGATTCACACTTTGAGGTTAGGTATTTCTCGTATCATTTGATGCTATAATTTCGTATCTTCGTATTAATTTGTGACGGTGACTAAAATATATAACTTGGACAATCAGGAAATATGTGAAGAACATGTTGTTAAATATTCATGATTCTAGATTTATTTAGATTCCTGTTTTGAGGTTAGGTATGTCTCGTATCATTGGATGCTATAACTCTCTAACTTCGTATTAATTTCTGACGGTGGCAAAAATATATAACTAGGACAATCCGGAATTCTGTGAAGAACATTTTGCTAAATATTTCAGATTCCAGTTTTATTTAGATTCTCAATTTGAGGATAGGTATCCCTCGTATCATTGGACGCTCATATTCCTTACCTTCGGATTAATTTCTGACGATGATAAAAATTTATATCGCGAACAATCGGAAATTCTGTGATGAACAAGTTGTTTAATATTTCTGATTCTAGTATTATTTGGATTCTTACTTTGAAGTTAGGTATGCCTCGTATCATTGGATGCTATTATTCCCTTACCATCGTATTAATTTCTGACGATGATAAAAATTTATATCTAGAATAACAGCAAATTATGTGATGAACATGTTTTTAAATATTTCTGATTCTAGATTTATTTAGATTCATACCTTGAGATTAGGTATGTCTCGTATCATTGGACACTATATTTCCTTAACTTCGTATTAATTTCCGTCTATGACAAAAATTAATAGCTAGAATAATCAGGAATTCTGTGCGGGACCACGTTATTAAATATTTCTGAATCTAGATTTATTTAGATTCTTACTTTGAGGTTAGATATGTCTCGTATCATTGGACACTATAATTCCCTAACTTCGTATTAATTTCCGTCTATGACAAAAACTAATAGCTAGAATAATCAGGAATTCTGTGCGGACCACGTTATTAAATATTTCTGATTCTAGATTTATTTAGATTCTTACTTTGAGGTTAGATATGTCTCGTATCATTGGACCCTATAATTCCCTAACTGTCGTATTAATTTCCGTCTATGACAAAAATTAATAACTGGAATAATCAGGAATTCTGTGAAGAACATGTTGTTGTATATTCCTGATTCTAGATTTATTTATATTCCTTCATTGAGGTTAGGTATGTCTCGTATCATTGGACACTATAATTCCTTAACTTCGTATTAATTTCCGTCTATGACAAAAATTAATAACTAGAATAATCAGGAATTCTGTGAAGAACATGTTGTTGTATATTCCTGATTCTAGATTTATTTATATTCCTTCATTGAGGTTAGGTATGTCTCGTATCATTGGACACTATATTTCCTTAACTTCGTATTAATTTCCGTCTATGACAAAAATTAATAGCTAGAATAATCAGGAATTCTGTGCGGACCACGTTATTAAATATTTCTGAATCTAGATTTATTTAGATTCTTACTTTGAGGTTAGATATGTCTCGTATCATTGGACACTATAATTCCCTAACTTCGTATTAATTTCCGTCTATGACAAAAATTAATAACTAGAATAATCAGGAATTCTGTGCGGACCACGTTATTAAATATTTCTGATTCTAGATTTATTTAGTTTCTTACTTTGAGGTTAGATATGTCTCGTATCATTGGATACTATAATTCCTTAACTACGTATTAATTTCTGTCTATGACAAAAATTAATAACTAGAATAACCAGAAAATATGTTAAAACATGCTGTTAAATATTCCTGATTCTAAATTTATTTAGATCCATACTTTGAGGTTAGGTATGCCTCGTATTATTGGATGCTATTATTCCTTAACTTCATATTAATTACTAACGATGATAAAAATTTATATCTAGAATAACTGTAAATTGTGTGATGAACATGTTGCTAAATATTTCTCATTCAAGTTTCATTTAGATTCTTACTTTGAGGTTAAGAATGGGCTCGTACCATTGGATGCTATTATTCCATAAATTCACATTAACTACAGACGATGGTAAAAATTTATATCTAGAATAATCGTAGACTGTGTGATGAACATGTTTTTAAATATATCTCATTCTAGATTTATTTCGATTCGTACTTTGGTGTTCGATATGCCTCGTATCACTGGATACTATAATTCCATATTTCGTATTAATTTCATTCTATGACATAAAGTAATAACTAGAATAATTGGAAATTCTGTGTAGAACATGTTGCCTAAATATTCCTGATTCTAGATTTACTTAGATTCATACATTGAGGTTAGGTATGTCTCGTATCATTGGATGCTATTATTCCTTAACTTCGAATTAATGTCTGTCTATGAAACAAAATTTATATCTATAATAATCGTAAATTGCCATATGAACATGTATTTAAATATTTCTGATAATTGATTTATTTTGATTCATACCTTGAGATTAGGTATGTCTCGTATCATTGTATACTATAATTCCTTAACATCGTATTAATTTCAATCTATGACAAAAAGTATTAACTAGAATAATGGGAAATTCTGTGTAGAACATGTTGATAAATATTCCTGATTCTAGATTTACTTAGATTCATACATTGATGTTAGGTATGTCTCGTATCATTGGATGCTATTATTCCTTAACTTGGAATTAAGTTGGGACGATTTTTAAAAATGTATATGTAGAATAATCGGAAATTCTGTGATGGACATGTTGTTAAATATTTCTCATTCTAGATTTATTTAGATTCTTTCTTTGAGGTTAGGTATGTCTCATATCATTGGATACTATAATTCCTTAACTACATATTAATTTCTGCCTATGACAAAAGATTATAACTAGAATAAGCAGGAATTCCTGTAAGGTCCATGTTGCTAAACATCCCTGACTCTGGATTTATTTAGATTCACACTTTGAGGTTAGGTATGTCTCGTATCATAGGATACTATAATTCCTTAACTTCGTATTTATTTCTGTCTATGACAAAAATTAATAACTTGAATAATCAGGAACTCTGTGAGGACCATGTTCGTAAATGTTCCTGACTTGTGATTTATTTAGATTCATACTTCCTTAATGTAAGTATGTCTCGTAATATTGGATACTATAACTCCTTAACTTCGTATTAATTTCTGTCTATGACAAAAAATTATAACTAGAATAACCAGAAATTATGTGAAAGACTGCTGTTAAAATATTCCTGATTCTAGATTTATTTAGATTCCTACTTTGAGGTTAGGTATGCCTCGTACCATTGGATGCTATTGTTCCTTAACTTCGCATTAATTTCTAACGATGATAGAAATTTATATCTAGAATAATCGGTAAATCTGTGAAGAACATGTTGTTAAATATTTCTGATTCTAGATTTATTTAGATTCGTACGTTGATGTTCGGTATGTTTCGTTTCATTGGATACTATAATTCCATTGCTTCGTATTAATTTCTGTCTGTGAAACACATTTATATCTATAATAATCAGAAATTCTGTGTGGAACATGTTGTTAAATATTCCTGATTCTAGATTTATTTTGATTCGTACTTTGAAGTTAGCTATATCTCGTATCATTGGATACTATAAGTCCTAAACTTCGTATTAATTTCAGTCTATGACAAAAAGTAATAACTAGAATAATCGGAAGTTTTGTGTAGAACATGTTTCTAAATATTTCTGATTCTATTTTTTATATAGATTCTTACTTTGAGGTTAGGTATGTCTCGTATCACTGGATACTATAGTTCCTTAACTTCGTATTAATTTCTGTTTATGACAAAAATTTATAACCAGAATGATCAGAAATTCTGTGAAGGGACATGTTATTAAATATTTCTGATTCTAGTTTTATTTAGATTCCTGCTTTGAGGTTAGGTATGTCTCCTATCATTGGATACTATAATTCCCTAACTTCGTATTAATTTCTGTCTATGACATCAATTAATAAATGGAGTAATCGGAAATTCTGTCAAGAACATTTTCTTAAATATTTCTGATTCAAGTTTTATTTAGACTCCCTCCATTGAGGGTAAGTATGCCTCGTATCATTGGATGCTATTATTCCGAATCTTCGTATTAATTTGTGACGATGATAAGAATTTATATATAGAATAATAGGAAATTCTGTGACGAAAATGTTGTTAAATATTTCTGATTCTAGATTTATTTATATTCTTGCTTTGAGGTTAGGTATATCTCGTATCATTGGATGCTATAATTCCTTAGCTTCGTATTAATTTCTGTCTATGACAAAAATTTATATCTAGTATAATCGGAATTTCTGTGAAGAACATGTTGTTAAATATTTCCGATTCTAGTTTTATTTGGATTCGTACTTTGATGTTCGGTATGTTTCGTTTCATTGGGTGCTATTATTCCTTAATTCGTATTAATGTCTGACCATGATAAAAATTTATAACTATAATAATTTGAAATTCTGTGGAGCACATGTTATTAAATATTTCTGATTCTAGATTTATTTAGATTCCTGCTCTGAGGTTTGGTATTTCTCCTATTATTGGATACGATAATTCAATAACTTCGTATTAATTTCTGTCTATGACAGAAAGTTATAACTAGAATAATCAGGAATTATGTGAAGACCACGTTGCGAATTATACCTGATTCTAGATTTATTTAGATTCACATTTTGAGGTTAGGTGTTTCTCGTATCATTGGATACTACAAATACTTAACTTCGTATTAAGTTCTGTCTATTAAAGAAATTTATAACTAGAATAATCAGGAATTCTGTGCGGACCATGTTGTTAAATACTCCTGATTCATGATTTATTTAGATTCGTACATTGAGGTTAGCTATGTCTCGTATCATAGTATGCTATCATTCCTTAACTTCGTATTAATTTCTGACGATGATAAAAATTTATATCTAGAATAATCGGAAATTGTGTGATGAACATGTTTTTAAATATTTCTGATGCTAGTTTTACTTAGATTCTTTCTTTGAGGTTAGGTATGCCTCCTAACATTGGATGCTATTTTTCTTTAACTTCGCATTAATTTCTGACCATGATATAAATTTATGTCTGGAATGATCGGAAATTCTGTGAAGAACATGTTGTTTAATATTTCCGATTCTAGTTTTATTTAGATTCTTACCATGAGTTTCGATATGCCTAGCATCGTTGGATGCTATTATTCCATAACGTCACATTAATTAATGACGATGATACTAATTTATATCTACAATAATAGTAGATTGTGTGATGAACATGTTTTTAAATATTTCATTATTCTAGATTTATTTAAATTCTTACTTTGATGTTCGGTATGCCTCGTATCATTGTATACTACAATTCCTTAACTTCGTATTAATTTCTGTCTATGAAACAAATTTATATCTAGAATAATCAGAAATTGTGTGGAACATGTTGTCAAATATTCCTGATTCTAGATTTATTTAGATTCGTACTTTGAGGTTAACTATGTTTCGTATCATTGGATGCTATTATTCCATAACGTCACATTAATTACTGACGACGATAAAAATTTATATCTAGAATAATCAGGAATTCTGTGAGGACCATGTTGTTAAATATTCCTGATACTAGATCTATTTAGATTCTTGCTTTGAGGTTAGCTATATCTCGTATCACTGGATACTATAATTCCTTAACTTCGTATAAATTTCTGTCAATGACAAAAATTTATAACCAGAATAATCAGAAATTCTGTGAAGGACATGTTGCTACAAATTCCTGATTCTAGATTTATTTAGATTCCTGCTTTGAGGTTAGGTATGACTCCTATCATTGGATACTATAATTCCCGCACTTCGTATTAATTTCAGTCTATGTCAAAAATTTATAACTAGAATAATCAGGAATACTGTGAGGACCATGTTGCTAAATATTCCTGATTCTAGATTTATTTAGATTCCTGCTTTGAGGTTAGGTATGTCTCGTATCATTGCACGCTATAATTCCATAATTTCGAATTAATTTCGGACTATGATAAAAATTTTATTCTAGAACAATCGGAAATTGCGTGGTGAACATGTTGTTAAAGATTTCTGATTCTAGTTTTATTTAGATTCTAACTTTGAGGTTAGGTATATCGCGTATCAATGGATACAATAATTCCTTGTCTTCGTATTAATTGCTGTCTATGACAAAAATTTATAACTAGAATAATCAGAAATTCTGTGAAGGACATGTTGTTAAATATTTCTGATTCTAGATTTATTTAGATTCTTCCTTTGACGTTAGGTATGTTTTCGTATCATTGGATGCTATAATTCCTTAACTTCGTATTTATTTCTGGAGAAGATAAAAATTAATAACTAAAATAATCGGAAATTCGGTGAAGAACATGTAGCTAAATATTCCTGATTCTAGATTTATTTTCATTCACACATGGAAGATGGGTATTGTCTCGTATCAATGGTTGCTATTATGCCTCAACTTCGTACGCTCATTTCTGACGATGATATAAATATATATCAGGAATAATCGAAAATTCGGTGTAGAACATGTTGTTAAATATGTCTGATTCAAGTTTCATTTAGATTCTTACTGTGAGGTTAAGAATGCCTCGTATCATTGGATGCTGTTATTCCTAAACTTCGAATTAAGTTGCGACGATGATGAATATTTATATATAGATTAATGAGGAATTCTGTGTGGACCATCTTGCTAAATATTCCCTGATTCAAAGTTTATTTAGATTCATACTTTGAGGTTAGGTATGTCTCGTATCATTGGATAATATAATTCCTTAAATTCTTATTTATTTTTGTCTATGGAACAAATTTATATCTAGAATAATCGGAAATTCTGTGAAGGACATGTTATTAAATATTTCTGATTCTACATTTATTTAGATTCCTGTTTTGAGGTTAGGTATGTCTCCCCATTATTGGATACTATAATTCCATATCTTCGTATTAATTTCATTCTATGACATAAAGTAATAACTAGAATAATGGGAAATTCTGTGTAGAACATGTTGATAAATATTCCTGATTCTAGATTTACTTAGATTCATACATTGATGTTAGGTATGTCTCGTATCATTGGATGCTATTATTCCTTAACTTGGAATTAAGTTGGGACGATTTTAAAAATGTATATGTAGAATAATCGGAAATTCTGTGATGGGACATGTTGTTAAATATTTTCTCATTCTAGATTTATTTAGATTCTTTCTTTGAGGTTAGGTATGTCTCATATCATTGGATACTATAATTCCTTAACTTCATATTAATTTCTGCCTATGACAAAAGATTATAACTAGAATAAGCAGGAATTCTGTAAGGTCCATGTTGCTAAACATCCCTGACTCTGGATTTATTTAGATTCACACTTTGAGGTTAGGTATGTCTCGTATCATAGGATACTATAATTCCTTAACTTCGTATTTATTTCTGTCTATGACAAAAATTAATAACTTGAATAATCAGGAACTCTGTGAGGACCATGTTCGTAAATGTTCCTGACTTGTGATTTATTTAGATTCATACTTCCTTAATGTAAGTATGTCTCGTAATATTGGATAACTATAACTCCCTTAACTTCGTATTAATTTCTGTCTATGACAAAAAATTATAACTAGAATAACCAGAAATTATGTGAAAGACTGCTGTTAAATATTCCTGATTCTAGATTTATTTAGATTCCTACTTTGAGGTTAGGTATGCCTCGTACCATTGGATGCTATTGTTCCTTAACTTCGCATTAATTTCTAACGATGATAGAAATTTATATCTAGAATAATCGGTAAATCTGTGAAGAACATGTTGTTAAATATTTCTGATTCTAGATTTATTTAGATTCGTACGTTGATGTTCGGTATGTTTCGTTTCATTGGATACTATAATTCCATTGCTTCGTATTAATTTCTGTCTGTGAAACACATTTATATCTATAATAATCAGAAATTCTGTGTGGAACATGTTGTTAAATATTCCTGATTCTAGATTTATTTTGATTCGTACATTGAAGTTAGCTATATCTCGTATCATTGGATACTATAAGTCCTAAACTTCGTATTAATTTCAGTCTATGACAAAAAGTAATAACTAGAATAATCGGAAGTTTTGTGTAGAACATGTTTCTAAATATTTCTGATTCTATTTTTGTATAGATTCTTACTTTGAGGTTAGGTATGTCTCGTATCACTGGATACTATAGTTCCTTAACTTCGTATTAATTTCTGTTTATGACAAAAATTTATAACCAGAATGATCAGAAATTCTCTGTGAAGGACATGTTATTAAATATTTCTGATTCTAGTTTTACTTAGATTCCTGCTTTGAGGTTAGGTATGTCTCCTATCATTGGATACTATAATTCCCCTAACTTCGTATTAATTTCTGTCTATGACATCAATTAATAAATGGAGTAATCGGAAATTCTGTCAAGAACATTTTCTTAAATATTTCTGATTCAAGTTTTATTTAGACTCCCTCCATTGAGGGTAAGTATGCCTCGTATCATTGGATGCTATTATTCCGAATCTTCGTATTAATTTGTGACGATGATAAGAATTTATATATAGAATAATAGGAAATTCTGTGACGAAAATGTTGTTAAATATTTCTGATTCTAGATTTATTTATATTCTTGCTTTGAGGTTAGGTATATCTCGTATCATTGGATGCTATAATTCCTTAGCTTCGTATTAATTTCTGTCTATGACAAAAATTTATATCCAGTATAATCGGAATTTCTGTGAAGAACATGTTGTTAAATATTTCCGATTCTAGTTTTATTTGGATTCGTACTTTGATGTTCGGTATGTTTCGTTTCATTGGGTGCTATTATTCCTTAATTCGTATTAATGTCTGACCATGATAAAAATTTATAACTATAATAATCTGAAATTCTGTGGAGCACATGTTATTAAATATTTCTGATTCTAGATTTATTTAGATTCCTGCTCTGAGGTTTGGTATTTCTCCTATTATTGGATACGATAATTCAATAACTTCGTATTAATTTCTGTCTATGACAGAAAGTTATAACTAGAATAATCAGGAATTATGTGAAGACCACGTTGCGAATTATACCTGATTCTAGATTTATTTAGATTCACATTTTGAGGTTAGGTGTTTCTCGTATCATTGGATACTACAAATACTTAACTTCGTATTAAGTTCTGTCTATTAAAGAAATTTATAACTAGAATAATCAGGAATTCTGTGCGGACCATGTTGTTAAATGCTCCTGATTCATGATTTATTTAGATTCGTACATTGAGGTTAGCTATGTCTCGTATCATAGTATGCTATCATTCCTTAACTTCGTATTAATTTCTGACGATGATAAAAATTTATATCTAGAATAATCGGAAATTGTGTGATGAACATGTTTTTAAATATTTCTGATGCTAGTTTTACTTAGATTCTTTCTTTGAGGTTAGGTAAGCCCTCCTAACATTGGATGCTATTTTTCTTTAACTTCGCATTAATTTCTGA
Source organism: Lasioglossum baleicum (assembly GCF_051020765.1). NCBI lineage: Eukaryota > Metazoa > Arthropoda > Insecta > Hymenoptera > Halictidae > Lasioglossum > Lasioglossum baleicum. The sequence goes on from NW_027470272.1 coordinate 37,170, forward strand.
CCATGATATAAATTTATGTCTGGAATGATCGGAAATTCTGTGAAGAACATGTTGTTTAATATTTCCGATTCTAGTTTTATTTAGATTCTTACCATGAGTTTCGATATGCCTAGCATCGTTGGATGCTATTATTCCATAACGTCACATTAATTAATGACGATGATACTAATTTATATCTACAATAATAGTAGATTGTGTGATGAACATGTTTTTAAATATTTCATTATTCTAGATTTATTTAAATTCTTACTTTGATGTTCGGTATGCCTCGTATCATTGTATACTACAATTCCTTAACTTCGTATTAATTTCTGTCTATGAAACAAATTTTATATCTAGAATAATCAGAAATTGTGTTTGAACATGTTGTCAAATATTCCTGATTCTAGATTTATTTAGATTCGTACTTTGAGGTTAACTATGTTTCGTATCATTGGATGCTATTATTCCATAACGTCACAATTAATTACTGACGACGATAAAAATTTATATCTAGAATAATCAGGAATTCTGTGAGGACCATGTTGTTAAATATTCCTGATACTAGATCTATTTAGATTCTTGCTTTGAGGTTAGCTATATCTCGTATCATTGGATACTATAATTCCCGCACTTCGTATTAATTTTCAGTCTATGTCAAAAATTTATAACTAGAATAATCAGGAATACTGTGAGGACCATGTTGCTAATATTCCTGATTCTAGATTTATTTAGATTCCTGCTTTGAGGTTAGGTATGTCTCGTATCATTGCACGCTATAATTCCATAATTTCGAATTAATTTCGGACTATGATAAAAATTTATATCTAGAACAATCGGAAATTGCGTGGTGAACATGTTGTTAAAGATTTCTGATTCTAGTTTTATTTAGATTCTAACTTTGAGGTTAGGTATATCGCGTATCAATGGATACTATAATACCTTGTCTTCGTATTAATTGCTGTCTATGACAAAAATTTATAACTAGAATAATCAGAAATTCTGTGAAGGACATGTTGTTAAATATTTCTGATTCTAGATTTATTTAGATTCTTCCTTTGACGTTAGGTATGTTTCGTATCATTGGATGCTATAATTCCTTAACTTCGTATTTATTTCTGGAGAAGATAAAAATTAATAACTAAAATAATCGGAAATTCGGTGAAGAACATGTAGCTAAATATTCCTGATTCTAGATTTATTTTCATTCACACATGGAAGATGGGTATGTCTCGTATCAATGGTTGCTATTATGCCTCAACTTCGTACTCATTTCTGACGATGATATAAATATATATCAGGAATAATCGAAAATTCGGTGTAGAACATGTTGTTAAATATGTCTGATTCAAGTTACATTTAGATTCTTACTGTGAGGTTAAGAATGCCTCGTATCATTGGATGCTGTTATTCCTTAGTTTCGAATTAAGTTGTGACGATGATAAATATTTATATATAGAATAATCGAAAATTCTGTGTAGAACATGTTGTTAAATATATCTCATTCTAGATTTATTCTGATTCCTAATTTGAGGTCAACTATATCTCGTATCATTGGATGCTATTATTCCTTAACTTCGTATTACTTTCTGTCTATAACAAAAAGCTATAACAAGAATATTCGGAAATTCTGTGTAGAACATGTTGTTAAATATTTCTGATTCATGTTTCATTTAGATTCTTACTTTGAGGTTAAGAATGACTCGTATCATTGGATGCTATGTTTCCTTAAATTCGTATTTATTTCTGTGCATGACAAAAAACTATAACTAGAATAATCAGGATTTCTGTGCGGACCGTGTTGTTAAATACTCCTGATTCTTGATTTATTTAGATTCGTACATTGAGGTTAGCTATGTCTCGTATCATAGTATGCCTATCATTCCTTAACTTCGTATTAATTTCTGACGATGACAAAAATTTATAACTAGAATAATGGTAAATTTTGTGAAGAAAATGTTGTTAAATATTTCTGATTCAAGTTTCATTGAGATTCTTACTTTGAGGTTAAGTATGCCTCGTACCATTGGATGATATTATTCCTTAAATTCGCATTAATTTCAGTCTATGAAAAAAAGTAATAACTAGAATAATCGGAAATTCTGTGTACAACATGTTGTTAAATATTTCTGATTCTAATTTTATTTAGATTCTTACTTTGAGGTTAGGTATGTCTCGTATCATTGGAGACTATAATTCTTTAGATTCGAATTTACTTCTGTCTATGACAAAAAATTATAACTAGAATAATCAGGAATTCTGTGAGGACCATGTAGCTAAATATTCCTGATTTTATATTTAATTAGATTCATACTTCGAGGTTAGGTATGTCTCGTATCATTTGATGCTATTATTCCGTAATTCGTATTAATTTCTGACCATGATAGAAATTTATATCTTGAATAATCGGAAATTGTGTGATGAACATGTTAAATATTCCTGATTTCTAGATTCATTTAGATTCATACTTTGTGGTTAGGTATGACTCGTATCATTGGATGCTATTATTCCTTAATTCGTATTAATTTCTGACCATGATAAAAATTTATATATAGAATAATCGGAAATTGTGTGATGAACATGTTCTTAAATATTTCTGATTCTAGATTTATTCAGATTCCTACTTTGAGGTTAGCTATGTCTCGTATCATTGGATGCAATTATTTTTTAACTTCGCATTAATTTCTGACGATGAAAAAAGTAATAACTAGAATATTCGAGTATTCTGTGTAGAAGATGTTGTTAAATATGTCTGATTCAAGTTTGATTTGGATTCTTGCTGTGAGGTTAAGAATGCCTCAGATCATTGAATACTATTATTGCATAACTTCGAATTAGGTTGTGACGATGATAAAAATGTATGTATAGAATAATCGGAAATTCTGTTAGGAACATATTGTTAAATATTTCTGATTCCAGATTTATTTATACTCTTGATTTGCGTTAGTTATTCCTCGTATCATTGGATGCTATTCCTCCTTAGCTTCGTACTAATTTCTGACGATCATAAAAATTTATATCTAGAATAATCGGAATTTGTGTGATGAAAATGTCGCTAAATATTTCTCATTCTAGTTTTATTTAGATTCGTACTTTTGAGGTTAGGTATGTCTCGTATCATTGGATGCAATTATTTTTTAACATCGCATTAATTTCTGACGATGTAAAAATTTATATCTAGAATAATCGGAAATTCCGTGTGAAGAACATGTCCTTAAATATTTCTGATTGTAGTTATATTTAGATTCTTACTTTGAGGTTAGGTATGCCTCGTATCATTGGATGCTATTATTCCTTAACATCGCATGAATTTCTGTCTATGGCAAAAATTTATAACCAGAATTATCAGAAATTCTGTGAAGAACATGTTGTTAAATATTTCTGATTCTAGTTTTATTTATATTCTTGCTTTGAGGTTAGGTATGTCCAGTATCGGCTGGATGCAATAATTCCTTAACATCGTATTAATTTGTGACGGTGATAAAAATTTATAACTAGAATAATTAGAAATTCTGTGATGAACATGATGGTAAATATTTCAGATTCAAGATTTATTTACATTCTTG
>NW_027470273.1:0-40706 GCF_051020765.1 Lasioglossum baleicum
ACGTTTTGTCACATCCACCATATAGCCCTGATCTTGGAGCTTCGGATTACCATTTGTTTCGTTCCATTTGCATCATAAGCGCATATATGCGCGCATTTTACAATTTATTAGGACAGAGCGTTCCACATTTTAAAACAAAAATTAGCGGAAGAAATACTTGAAAAAAATATAACTAAATACACCAAAAAAAAAAGAACAGTTACACCATGTCCATCATTACCAGGAAGATTTACCGGCCATCATTTTCCAATCCTGATCGAAACGGCTTCATCGAGAAAAGCTCACAGACTCTGTGCAGTTTGCTTATCGGAAAAAAAAGAAAAGCTACATTATGCCTTGATTACTTCAAATATTATCACGTTGTGATAAAAATAATTAGATTCCATTCCGTTTATTTTTATAAATCTATAATGAAGTCAAAATTCTCTATTTATGCAATATTGATTTTATTTTTCATATTATGTAACATTTTCATTAAATTTTAAATACAGTAAAAAAAAAGAATGTTGGTGATAAGAACGAATTTTGACTTTTCTTTGTGATGCAAATGAGTTAAATGGTAAAATTTTTAATAACGCTGGTGTCGTTAGATCACGTTTAACACGTTGAGTTTGGCACACAACGACGATCTATGTTCGTTTGATTTATGAAAATAATGCATCCTGTGCCCGTTAAAAAAGTTCGTGTATGGTGCAGAAAGTTAATTTTTCACCTTCTTTTAGATATATTATAACGTTACACTAATTTTTGAACTTTGATACTGCGAATCTCACGGTTCGACGTCACCCAACTGAAAAGTACATTGTCAATTGCGTGCACTGATGCCGCCTAAACGAAAAGTTCACTGTCAATCCCTAGGGACCGACGCCGAACTCAACGTGTTAATTCAGTTTTTTGATAGCAAAGATCAGAAATTTTACGAACGTGGAATTTGAACACTGCCAGAACGATGGCAAAAGCTCATCGACAAGAACAAACAGTATCTAATCGAATAAACTTATATGTTTAAACAAAAATTTTGAATTTTCCTTCTTATTTAAAATCCTCAATCACTTAGTTGTCAACCGTATAAAATACGCCTGTAACTGTCTCTAACCAACCAACCACCTAATAAAATCATCCATAATCATCAACAGTAACTCATTAATCATTCCCCGAGTAGAACCATAAAATAAAACCCGTTTCTCCATCATCAGAAATTACGAAACGCAATTCGTTCCGTCTGATCAAACATCATAAAGGATCAGACGCGTGGAAATCTCGGTTGAATCGAATCCTCGGATCGGTGAATCCCTCGGTCCAGCTCGAATCCCTGAAATTCGTCGGATCGAATATTCCATATCTCTCCGGGACCGGTAAAATTCGGCGAACCTGTCCATATTTCGCGGGGATACGGTAACAATGAGACCGGGAACGATGGAGTCCGTGAACGAGACTCCGGTTCGGAAGTTTTTAGCCCGGGTTGGATCGTTTGCTCCGCGTGGAATCTCATTAACGCGCGGGAGGGGTCAGGCTATAATTGCGTATCAGGATCGAACGACATTCAGGAATATTAGGGTGCTGTCGCGGGAAAATAGTCGGATTAGCCCGGGACGGAGAAATATAGGACGCGCGGGATGGCAGTGGCCACGATTAAGGCCCGTGTTCCACCAGAAATCGTTTAATTAACGAGCCGTTCAAGTCACCGTATTACCGGTTATCCATGAAAACAGCTCGCCGTTATTTTCCATCGCGATAACGCGATCGAGGAAATCCTGCTTATCCAGTCCAATGAATTATGTTTATTTAACGACCCAGCTGCCGATGACAATCGTCGAGCGTTCAAGCGTTTCTAGATCGTCTAGCGGAAACTGTGAATGATACAGCACCGTTTGTTTCACGTCGATAAATGGATCGTTTATTTAGAAAGTGGTGCAAGTTTATTTTCTTTGGTTTCGAGAAATTGAGTGTTAGTAGATCTGACAATTTGCAATCGACAGGCGACTGTCAGTTATCATAAAATTCTGAAGACATATATTAATTAATATATCAAATTTAACCCTTTGCACTCGAGAGACGACTCTCAGTCGCCATTTAATCACAGTCTAAAGATCGATATTAATTGATATATCATTTTTAAAATTACCCAACGATGCATGGAATATCGTGATGAAATAATTCCATGTCTTAATTTTCGTAGGATTTCTTATTTACCGGTTTAAAAGTATCGTTAACTTTAGCGTAAAAGATTTTTGAATTACTATTTCTCTGTAACGAAAAAATTATCGAGTGCAGAGGGTTAAGATGATATTACGATACGCGAGATATCGAAATGAAATAATTTTACGCGTTAATTATTATAAGATTCTTTATTTACCATTCGGAAAAATAAGGTCAGTTTTATGGGAGAAAATTGGTGAAATTCTAATCTTCTGTAGACAAAAGATCGTCGAGTGTAAAGGGTTAAAAAATATAGGTTAACCCTTTGCAATCCGCTGTCCCTTCTCAGGGGTCATTAAAGTTTATTAGCGATTATGGGGAATTAACTTATTCCAGCACAACTTTTTGAGAAATGTACGTTTCCCTGAAGTTTTCTGTGGAAATGGCAGAAGAAATCAAGTCAAGATATGATAAAGTTACTAAGATGTATAAAAGAAGTGATTTTCGGGAGCCGAGAACACGTCCATCCACATCTTCGGCGGACATTAGACTGAATAATAAACTACATATTCTCGATGTGGCAGAAAGAAAACGGGATTGTATTGTTTGTTTTGACAGAAAAACACCTGGTGGAAGTCGTCAAACAACTTACTATTGTCAAAATGTGCACAAATCGACCTGCAATGCATATTGGATAGTTTTTCAAACTTTACAAAATTATAAAAATTAAAATAGCGATGTTTTTGCAAATATATATTTCTCTATATTAACCAATTCATATAAGTCCAATATCATTCTAATACTTGGTTCCAAACTATACTAAATAATATGAGGGTTCATGAAAATGGCGCTGAGAAACTGGTAGCTAACGTCCAGAATGGTTCGGAGTGCAAAAGGTTAATTATGCGAAGTCTGGAAATGTTTGTACTAATTTATCAATATGTAATTTGATTATAGAAATTTCTTTTAGGCGAATTTAACTAAAATAATATATAATTTCCAGGCTGCAAATGGACTTACACCACTTTCTTAATTAATCAATTGTAAATATCATTTAATTTCGATTTTGAAATAACAAATATCACTTAAAATACATCTCGTATTAATCCAATTTTGTTTATAAATAATAACAAGAAATAAAATAGGATTAGCATCTTTTATTTTGAACGTTAATTATATTTATATATCGTTAAATTTAACACAAGATATTGGTATTATTAATTATTTATGCTCTTCGTGTGGCAGTGTTTAGAAATATTCATGAAAAAATCCTTAATTTTCTTTAATCTTTAATCTCTTAAATCTTTAATTTTCAAATCCTTATATTTTTCGCATGTAACCAATTTCTTTTACCGGCCAATTTTAAATTGAACAAAGCATTGGCATTTTTTAAGATATTAAACACTAACCAGTTATAAATAAAAAGTTTACACTAAATTAAGCATGAATTACGTCATATCTCATATTTTTTTTATAAAACACTTACACCACTTTCTAAATAAACGGTGCAAATATCGGAGTGGTCGATAAGTATTATTATTACTACGATTATTGTCATCGGTGGATTGATTTATCGAACGTGGCAATTAGACGCGTTCATTAATTAAACGCCTCGCTTGTCATTTCGTTCGTGGTTAATTCATCGAGGTACTTCCTGACAAACTGTCTCGTTTAATAAAACACCAAATCCTCAATCTCTCTCTCCTTTTAAGGAGAATAATAAAACGATTTAACGAAATTCCGATTCTGTTGAAAAATTGTTTAGTTTCTAGATTCGCATTTCTCTCGTTCCGTGTTTGCTCCGCGTATTTACAGATCGCATAACGAAATAAAATAACGAAAAATAACAACATTGTATACAACTCACAGTATACATGGTAGCCCTCCTACAGCACGGTTTGCTCTAACGCGATAAAAAAAATACGAAAACCTTTGTACAACGCTGTACTTCTATGGCACTGGATAATATAATTTTTGTTTTCCATGGTTGAAAATTAAATTATCTGGGAACAACGAGGAGAAGGAATAATGAACTATAGTGTCCTTATGTGAGAATGTATTAAATTATCAAAAGTGTTAAGATTATATGCTTGTATGGAATTGGAAAGAAATATTTGTTTTCGTTAAATTTTTGGAACGCAATTCCCTTTTTTGTCTCGTATAACATGGATTCACGCGACAGTAGATTTTCTACCGTGTTATAGGAGGGTAACCTGACTTCCTACTAAATTTTTCTCCTATCAATCGAAGCCACTTACACCCAAGATTGCTATAATGATTTTCCACCGATATGCAAATTACTCCGTTATTCATTTTCGTTAAATTCTCGGAATGCAATTCCCTTTTTGTCTCGTATAACACGGTTTCACGCGACAGTAGATATTCTACCGTGTTATAGGAGGGTCACCTGACTTCCTACTAAATTTATCTCCCATAAATCGAAGTCACTTACATCGAAGATTGCCATAAAAATTATCGGCTGATATGGAAATTACTCCATTATTTGTTTTTACTAAATTTTCGGAACGCAACCCTTTCCTTGCCTCGTATAACACGGTTTCATGCAATACGAGATTTTCTACCGTGTTATAGGAGGATCATCTGTAAGTACTTCCTACCGAATTTACCTCCCATAAATCGGAGCTACACCCAAGATTGCCATAAAGATTATCTGCCTATATGGAAATTACTCCGTTATTTGTTTTCGTTAAATTTTCGGAACGCAACCCCCTTTTTGTATGATAGAACACAGTTTTTTAGTAACACAAGATTTTTTACCGTGTTATAGGAGAGTCACCTTTACTTCCAACCGAAATCATCTCCCATAAATCGAAGCTACACCCAAGATTATTATAAAGACATTCCAGCGATATATAAATTACTCCGTTATTCATTTTCGTTAAATTTGCGCAAAGTAACCCCCTTTTTGTCTCGTATAACACGGTTTTATACCACACGAGATTTTCTACCGTGTTATAGAAGAGTCACCTGTACTTCCTACTAAATTTATCTCCCATAAATCGACTCCACATACACCGAAAATTGCCATAAAGATTATCTATCGATATGGAAATTACTCCGTTATTTGTTTTTACTAAATTTTCGGAACGCAATCCTTTCCTTGTCTCGTATAACACGGTTTCATGCAACACGAGATTTTCTACCGTCTTATAGGAGGGTCACCTGTAAGTACTTCCCCACTAAATTTATCTCCCATAAATCGAAGCCACTTACACCCAAGATTGCTATAAAAACTTTCCACCGATATGCAAATTACTCCATTACTTGTTTTCGTTAAATTTTTGGAACGCAACCCTCTTTTTCTCTCATAGAGCACGGTTTTCAAGCAACACGAGATTTTCTACTGTGTTATAGGAGGGTCACCTGTAAGTACTTCCTACCAAATTTACCTCCCATAAATCGGAGCTACACCCAAGATTGCCATAAAAATTATCTGCCGATATGGAAATTACTCCGTTCTTATTTTTCCTTAAATTTTCAGAACGCAACCGCCTTTTTGTCTCATAGATCACAGTTTTCTACCGTATTATAGAAGAGTCACCTGTCCTTCTTACTAAATATATCTCCCATAAATCGACTCCACATACCCCGAAGATTGCTATAAAGACTTTCCACTGATATGCAAATTACTCAATTACTTGTTTTCATTAAATTTTCGAAACGCAACCCTCTTTTTGTCTTATAGAACACGATTTTTGAGCGACACGGGATTTTCTACCGTGTTATAGAAGAGTCACCTGTCCTTCCTACTAAATTTATCTCCCATAAATCGTAGTCACTTACACCGAAGATTGCCATAAAAATTATGGGCCGATATGAAAATTACTCCGTTATGTGTTTACGCTAAATTTTCGGAACGCAACCCCCTTTTTGTCTCATGGAACACAATTTTTTTTACCAACACGAGATTTTCTACCGTGTTATAGAAGAGTCACCTGTACTTCCTACTAAATATATCTCCCATAAATCGAATCCACATACACCGAAGATTGCCATAAAGATTTTCCACCGATATGCAAATTACTCCGTTATTCATTTTCATTAAATTATCGGAACGCAACCCCCTTTTTGTTTCGTATAACACGGTTTTATACCACACGAGATTTTCTACCGTGTTATAGAAGAGTCACCTGTACTTCCTACTAAATATATCTCCCATAAATTGAAGTCACTTGCACTCGAGATTGCTATAAAGATTATTGGCCGATATGGAAATTACTCTGTTATTTGTTTTCGTTAAGTTTTCGAAAAGCAACCCCCTTTTTGTCTCATAGAACACGATTTTTTACCAACACGAGATTTTCTACCGTGTTATAGAAGAGTCACCTGCACTTCCTACTAAATATATCTCCCATAAATCGACTCCACATACACCGAAGATTGCCATAAAAATTATCAGCCGATATGGAAATTACTCCGTTATTATTTTTCCTTAAATTTTCAGAACACAACCGCCTTTTTGTCTCATAGATCACAGTTTTCTACCGTGTTATAAAAGAGTCACCTGTCCTTCCTACTAAATCTATCTCCCATAAATCGACTTCACATACCCCGAAGATTGCCATAAAGTTTATCTGTCGATATGGAAATTACTCCGTTATTTGTTTTTACTAAATTTTCGGAATGCAACCCTTTCCTTGTCTGGTATAACACGGTTTCATGCAACACGAGATTTTCTACCGTCTTATAGGAGGGTCACCTGTAAGTACATCCTATTAAATTTATCTCCCATAAATCGAAGCCAGATACACCCAAGACTGCTATAAAGATTTTCCACCGATATGCAAATTACTCCGTTATTCATTTTCGTTAAATTATCGGAACGCAACCCCCTTTTTGTCTCGTATAACACGGTTTTATACAACACGAGATTTTCTACCGTGTTATAGAAGAATCACCTGTCCTTCCTACTAAATATATCTCCCATAAATCGAATCCACATACCCCGAAGATTGCCATAAAAATTATCAGCCGATATGGAAATTACTCCGTTATTTTTTTTCCTTAAATTTTCAGAACGCAACCGCCTTTTTGTCTCATAGATCACAGTTTTCTACCGTGTTATGGAAGAGTCTATCTCCCATAAATCGACTTCACATACCCCGAAGATTGCCATAAAGATTATCAGCCGATATGGAAATTACTGCACGGTGTTAATTTCAATTTGCATTCACGGACGTGGAATCAGACATTAGCGAGTTCCACTGTCCTGGAAATAAGCTCGGGAAGGGGTCGGCAAGGGGGAACGAGGCATTAAAGATGGAGGAGGAGCGTTTCAGTTTGGCCGAGTTTGCTCGTGCCGGGTTTACCGTGGTTTCCGCTTTGCAACGCGCACTTATTTTTAATGTGGCCTGCTCGATTCGGCCTGGCCGGCATACAGGCGGCTTAATACGAGGCTCGAGCGACGAGCAAAACGTTAAGTCCCCTGTTTGCCCGATTGTCCTAACAATATTCGTGGCGCGGCTGCGATATGGCCGGTATTATTTCCGCGACACAATGGAACCGTTGTGCGAGTAACGATATAAGCGTGAATTACGCCCGTCTGCCACCGGCCGATACACTCGCTTTTCGCGCTCTAACCATTCGCTTCTTTCGCTTCGCGGATTAGCCGCAATTCCCTAGGCTAACGGCACGGCATCCTCCGAACTCTCACCGTTAAAACACCCGTCGAACCTTTCGAATAAACCTGCCACACGCAGATTCACAAATCCGTCTGATCAACCGGATTAACTCCAACCGTTTCCCAGAAAGGGTTCTTTCATAATTTTGCGATAGGTTCTAATGGAGATAACGGGAAGGTTCGGGAGAAATTTGGAGAGATTTTTTTTTTCTTTTTTGAGTTTAGTTTTGAGTTTAGGAAATTGTTGGTTAACGGATATAACGTAGTAAATAGTTTCATAGCGGATACAGAGTGGAATTTAACCCTTTGCACTCGAAAGGTGCCTGCCAGTCACCATAAAATTTTGAAGACTCATATTAATTAATACATAAAACTTAAGATAATATTAAAATATGCAAGGTATCGAAGTCAAATAATTTTACGTGTTAATTATTTTACGATTCCTTACTTACCAGTGATAAAAATAATGTCAATTTTATAGCAGAAAATTTGTGAATTTCTACTTTCCTCTATGCAAAAAAATCATCGAGTGCAAAGGGTTAATAAGTATAAATAGTAAACTAGCCTAATCGTATAGACAAAAGGTTGTTTAATAATTTTGCGTTCAATTCTAATGAAGATAACGGGGAGATTCGGAAGAAATTTCGAGAGATTTTGTTTCTTTTTTGAGTTTAGTTTTGAGTTTAGGAATTTTAGCAAATTTTTGGTTAACGAATATACGTAGTAAATAGTTTCATAACGGATACATAGTGGAATTTACTAAGGATAGTTAGTATGCTACTCTAATTATATATGCAAAAGGGTTGTTTCATAATTTTCCGTTCGGTTCTAATAGAGATTATGGGAGGATTTGAAAGAAATTTCGAGAGATTTTGTTTCTTTTTTGAGTTTAGTTTTGAGTTTAGGAATTTTAGGAAATTTTTGGTTAACGGATATACGTTGTAAATAGTTTCATAGCGGATACATAGTGGAATTTAAGGATAGTTAGTAGGCTAATCTAATAATATATTCGAAAGGGTTTTTTCAGAATTTTCAGTTAGGTTTTAATGAAGATAGCGGGGAGGCTCGGGAGAAATTTCGAGAGATTTTTTTATTTTTTTGAGTTTAGTTTTGATTTTAGGAAATTTAGGAAATTGTTGGTTAACGGAAATACGAAGTAAATAGTTTCATAGCGGATACATAGTGGAATTTAATAGGAATAAATAGTAGAATAAATTAATCGAATAATCAAAAGGTTCTTTCATAATTTTCAGTTCAGTTCTAAGAAAGATAATGGAGAGGTTCGGTAGAAATTTCGAGAAATTTTTTTTCTTTTATGAGTTTAGTTTTGATTTTAGAAAATTTGGGAAATTGTTAGTAAACGAATACACATGGTGAATATTTTCATAGTGGATACATAGTGAAATTTATTAAATATAGTTAGCAGGCGAACTTAATGGTATATGCAAAAGGATTCTTTCATAATTTTCCGTCGATTCTAATGAAGATAACGGAAAGGTTCGGAAGAAATTTCAAGAGATTTTTGTTTCAGTTTAGTCTTGATTTTAGAAAAACTAGAAAATTGTTAGTTAATGGATATACATGGTAAATAGATTCATAGAAGAATTTACTAAGGATAGTTAGTAAATTAACCTAACCTAATCGTATATACAAAAGGGTTGCTTCATAATTTTCCGCTCGGTTCTAATGGAAATTACAGGAGGATTTGAAAGAAATTTCAAGAGATTTCTTTTTTGAGTTCAATCTTAATTTTAGTTAATGTAGGCAATTTTTGATTCACAGATATATATAGTAAATAATTTCATAGCGGATACATAGTGGAATTTACTAAGGATAGTTAGTAGGCTAACCTAATTATATATGCAAAAAGGTTGTTTCCGAATTTTCCGTTCGGTTCTAATAAAGATTATAAGAGGTTCGGAAGAAATTTTGAGAGATTTTTTTTAGCGTTCAGTCTTGATTTTAGTTAACGTAGTCAATTATTGGTTCACAGATATACATTGTGGAATTTACTAAAAATAAATATTAAACTAGTCTATTCGTAGATGCAAAAGTGTTCTTTCATAATTTTCTGTTCGTTTCTAATAGAGATTATTGAAGGTTCTTAAGAAATTTCAAGACATTTTTTGAATTTAGTCTTGATTTTAGAAAATCTAAAAAATTGTTGGTTAACGCATACACATGGTAAACAGTTTCATAGCGGATACATAGTGGAATTTACTAAGGATAGTAAGCAGGCTAGCCTAATCGTATATGCGCGAATTATCTTAATGGCTCAGACACTTGGTATGTCTACCTTGAAACGTATAGATAACGCGTAATAGCGAAAACTAAAGAGAATGATAGAATTGAAATGTTCAATTTATACTCGTAACGTTTCATTTAAAGAAATCAACGATATTCTCCGTTTCGATGTCTATTCTTCAAACGATTTATCTTTCGTCTTCGAAAAAGATTATTGAAATATTTACATTGGTCGATAAGAAATCAGAGATTTATAAGAATTCGAGTTTTATTTGCTCGAAAGAATTTCGAGATAACAAGTGCTCGGAATTATGGTAGAAGCTTTGCGCGATGAGATGTTATTTGCTATTGCGAGGGATATTCTCGTGTCGGATGAAACTATTTTAAACGTTTCCGCGTGTCCGATGGACAGGCTTGTTTCGAATTTATACCCCGTTACACCTTTCTGCAACAGCCATATCTGTCTCATTAAACGAGGATCTTGTTATACGAAGGATTAAAATCGGACGTTTGTTTTTTTACAGGATGCAACCGTACTGTCAGGAATTCCGTTGGATGGATACGATGGACAGGCGGATGGGTCGATGCATTGTTCGCATCAGAGCGCCTCCCAGGGATCCCCAGGTTAATAAAACATTGTTAATAAAAATCGCTAACGTTTGCAAAATTGTTCGCAATATTTCTAATCAAATTCGCGTTTTTATAAAAAAAATTCACCACCTTCACACGATCTCTATTGTTACCTGTAATAACACGCACAACATATTCGATCGATTTCGTTAAAACGAAAATAACTCCTTAAATTCTTTGTTATAAAATTTCATCGGAAAACAATTCAATTTTCGGTTAATTGTAATCGAGGAAAATTAATTATTTCTTGGTAAAATAAAAAAGGAATATGCATTATTTGCATCAGAGCGCCTCCCAGAGATCCACAGGTTAATAAAACATTGTTAATAAAAATCGCTAACGTTTGCAAAATTGTTCGCAATATTTCTAATCAAATTCGCGTTTTTATAAAAAAAATTCACCACCTTCACACGATCTCTATTGTTACCTGTAATAACAGGCACAACATATTCGATCGATTTCGTTAAAACGAAAATAACTCCTTAAATTCTTTGTTATAAAATTTCATCGGAAAACAATTCAATTTTCGGTTAATTGTAATCGAGGAAAATTAATTATTTCTTGGTAAAATAAAAAAGGAATATGCATTATTTGCATCAGAGCGCCTCCCAGAGATCCACAGGTTAATAAAACATTGTTAATAAAAATCGCTAACGTTTGCAAAATTCTTCCAAATATTTCTAATCAAATTCACATTTTTATAAAAAAAATTCACCACTTTCACACGATCTCTATTGTTACCTGTAATACAACAAAATGTATTTTAACAAAATCGATCGATTTCGTTAAAAAGCAAATAACTTCTTAAATTCTTTGGTATAAAATTTCATCGGAATACGATTCAATTTTCGGTTAAGTGTAATCGAGGAAAATTAATTAATACTTCTTCGCTATAAAATTTCGTCGGAATACGATAGAATTTTCGGCTAATTGTAATTGAGGAAAATTAATTATTTCTTAGTAAAATAAAAACACGATATGCATTGTTCGCATCAAACCACCTTCCAGAAATCCCCAGGTTAATAAAAGTTAATAAAAAACGATTTCAAAATACTTCTAAATATTTCTAATCAAATTCGCGTTTTTATCAAAAAATTCACCACCTTCGTTACATTTCAAAGAACTACTATTGCCTCCTGTAATAACGTATGCAACAAATTCGATCGATTTCGTTAAAACGCAAATAATTCCTTAAATTTTTCGCTATAAAATTTCGTCAAAATACGATACAATTTTCAGTTAATTATAATCGTGGAAAATTAATTATTTCTTAGAAAAATAAAAAAGCAATATGCATTGTTCGCATCAGAACACCTCCTAGGTATCCCCATGTTAATAAAAATTAATAAAAAACGATTCCAAAATACTTAACTTCTTAAATTCTTCGCTATAAACTTTCGTCAGAATACGATACAATTTTCGGTTAATTGTAATCGAAGAAAAATAATTATTTCTTGGTAAAATAAGAACGCAATATGCATTGTTCGCATCATAGCGTCTCTCAGAGATCTCCAGGTTAATAAAAATTAATAAAAGACAATTTCAAAATTCTTCTAAATATTTCTAATCGAATTCGCGTTTTTATAAAAAAAAAATTCACCGATTTTGTTACATTTCACACAACCTCTATTGTCTCTTGTAATAACGTATGCAACAAAAATCGATCGACTTCGTTAAAAAGCAAATAACTCCTTAAATTCCTCGCTCTAAACTTATCTCAGAACGCGATACAATTTCCTGCTAATTGTAATCGAGGAAAACGAATTATTTCTTTGAGAAATAAAAACGCGATATGCAAACTCCTCGCGAAGAGAATTTCGCGTCTTGATAACGTCTAGAAAGCGAGGTTAAAACAACTTCTAACGAAATTTGTCGCTGCTCAGGTGATCGAGTTAAAAGTTAGGAGGCTGCAAGTTGGTTTCCTGAAAGAAACCAGATGCGAGGGTGCTTACATTCAATTTTCCGATGGCAGCGAGGATCTCGAGGATGAAACGGGACGTTATTGCGGCCAAGTGAATGGCAATGCAACCAGGTAGGATACATTTTAATTTCCCGCCGCTGAATATACATTTACAAATATCTCTTACGATATATACCTAACGATCATTATCCACAGAATTCCTTTCTTCATTTTAATTCGCTTCTTACCGTACCTCGCGTAATTTCGCGGACAGATTTGCGTAATTGCTCGATCTCGGTACACGATTCCACATATAAATTTCATATTTCGTCTCTTCTTATTCCATTATACTCCCACTTTTGAATACCCGATATCGAAGGAATAATTCTCGTTTGTGAATACAGAAAATTTCGCAACGAATTTGAGAACAAATCATTAGCATGGTACAGAGAAACGCATGGACTCGGTAAAATACGAGTGTACCGAGTAGATAAAAGAGCGGAGTGATTGGTGGGATCGTTAATGAAAAATAATTAACCGGTCGGAATAGTATTCGCAGCAGGTTGTAAACGAAATGTGTGCACCGCTGGTAGATAATGGATTAAACAGATGCCCGCTGGTCGAAATGTAGCGGTTCCAAGCCGCTTATAAACGCGGTATTTAATGCGTGTAAATATTTCCCATCTCGATGTGCCCGATGATTCCGGGCTTGCTTTAATTTCAATTTTCTCGTTTTCGCTTCTCCTTTGTCATGCTTATTAATACGTCTCTGTCCTGCGATTACACAATTTCCGCGCAGTTGCTTAATTACTCTCTAATTTATCGAATGCGCGGGCCCGTTTGAAAGATAATCTGCCAGAACAACAGAGACGGGAAATTGAATTTCGCTTTGATGCCCAATTTCGTGGATTCGAAATAAACCGAGCTGGTTTTTTTTTGTCTTAATTATTCGCCGCTGGCTTAGGAATTTAATTAATTACCTCGTTCCGTTGCCACAGAGGTAGCTAAAATTGCGCATTGCCGTTGCATAGGTCAGCGAGTCGCGAATATGTACATACATTTCCTCGGGAATAGAGTCTCGTACTTGCTTGCTCGTATCGCGCAATTTACAATTTTATCATTTAAATCGTTTGTTCGTTCGTTACAGTAACGGAGAAATAATAACCGTGCATGCATAACGAGTAATTTATTATTGAGCGAGATTATCGGTATGGCGTGTGAGCCGAGTTACAGCGATTCGTCATGCATCGCGATAACGTCCACGGTAGCCCTTAATCGCGGCAGGAATTAGCGAGAAATCTCATCTTTTTCTGGTAAAATCGAACCAACCGGTTATTACGCACAGCAAGAAACGCTTATTGAAACGTCAAGAGGAATATTTTGTAATTTTTTTAAGCCTGGAACGAAAGACGAATACTTTTTATCGTGCAAACACTCGCTGCATAAGTTGGTTAAAGTTCGTTGACAGTATAGCTAGCATAATTTAACACTTTGACTGCCACGCCGAAATCATATGTTTCGACCAGGACACCACGGAATTATTTTTATTATTCAAAGCATATAATGGCGAAATAATAACGAATCGATGTTAGAAGGCAATATTTTTATCAAATGGAGCGTTTCTCTTACTGGTGGTCACGGGTGACCACCGTGGCGCCTTAGTAACGGTTCGACGAAGATTACGGCACGAATTGCAAAAAAAAAAGAAGGACGAGCGTACCTGGAACGAAAATTTTGCAGGGAATGTTAGGAAAAAAATTCCAAACTATTTGGGTGAAAAATTGCTAAAAATAAGACCAAGAAGGTGACCACTTATTGTCCGGATTGTATCGGTGCGTCGCATTTATGTTTGGAGTGCTTTAACAAAGTGCACCGTTAGATGCAAGATTTATTCTAACATTTTGTTATTCTTTATTGTTCTAATAAAAAATTTTAATCGTTCAATAGGGCACATTTTATTTCAATGTATCTTCTATACTTCGGCCATATTCAAATACGCTAACTCTCGATTTTCGTTTAGTTTTTTACAATTGTAAAAAGTTGAAAGGCTCCGGTCACCTATGACCACCATGGCGTCACGGAGAAACCGTTGCCGGTCATATATGACCAGCATGGCAGTCAAAGGGTTAATCGCGGTAGGAATTAGCGAAAAATATCATCTTTCTCTGGTAAAATCGAACCAACCTGTTATTACTCACAGCTTATTGAAACATCAAGAGGAATATTTTGTAATTTCTTTAAGCCTGGAACGAAGGACGAATACTTTTTATCGTGCAAACATTCGCGAGTCGACGAGTATCGCTGCATAAGTTGGTTAAAGTTCGTTGACAGTAAAGATGTCATGGTTTAACCCATTTGCATCATTGAGCGGAATAATCCGCACCTAATAATTGTTACTTATGTATTTTTAATTTATTTACCATGCAATTAACAGCGAAAATAAATATTTGTGTTATAACGTCGTATAAAATGATTTTGTTTTAGAGTATGTACAATTTTTTGAGTAAATATAAACAAGAGTTTGATTGTTATGATTAATTTCAAGCGAAGGCTTGAAAGATTCTACTTAGAGTGAAGATGCAAATGGGTTATATGGTTATTTTTTAAATCTTTATTCAAAATTTCGCGTTTAACTTTGTTGTCTTAATCACTCGCCTTCGCGAATTTTCTTCCGATATATGTATATTCATTCTCGCGATTTCTCACGTTATTCTATTTTTTGAAGCTTCTACTTTTTTAATATTCACCGGTTATTTTCACCGTGGTAGGTTTAGCGTTAATTATTGCGTATCAAAAGCGGATAAATGTCGCAAAGGAAAACATTCCAAAAACGGTTCTCCATTTCGGTTTCACGTTTATCTCAATTTTGAAATTTTCTTTATTATTGCGGATCAAAAGCGGATAAAAGTCGCAAAGGAAAACATTCCAAAAACGGTTCTTCATTTCGGTTTCACGTTTATCTCAATTTTGAAATTTTCTTTATTATTGCGGATCAAAAGCGGATAAAAGTCGCGAAGGAAAACATTCCAAAAACGTTTCTCGATTTTGGTTTCACGCTTGTTTTCGTTTCGAAATTTCCTTTTAATTATTACGTATCAAAAGCGGATAAAAATCGCGAAGAAAAACATTCCAAAAACGGTTCTCCATTTCGGTTTCACGTTTATCTCCATTTTGAAATTTTCTTTATTATTGCGAATCAAAAACGTATAAAAGTCTTGAGGGAAAACATTCCGAGAACGGATCTCCATTTCGGTTTCACATCAGTCTCTGTCTCGAAATTTCTTTTTAACGTTAAACCTACCATGGTTTAAATCGTTATTTTCTAAATCTTTATTCAAAATTTCGCGTTCAACTTTCTTATCTTAATCACTCGCCTTTACGAATTTTCTTCCGATATATGTATATTTATTTTCACGATGTCTCACGTTATTCTATTTTTTGAAGCTTCTACTTTTTTAATATTCACCGGTTATTTTCACCGTGGTAGGTTTAGTGTTAACCCTTTGCACTCGACGATTTTTTAGCTACAGAAAAGTAGAAATTTACTGATTTTCTGCTATAAAGCTGACGTTATTATTTTGAGTGGTAAATAAGTAATTGTATAATAATTAAAATATAAAATTATTTGATTTCGATATCTCGCATATTGTTATATTATATTATATTTCATATATTAATTAATATTCTAGTCTTCGAAATTTTATGGTGATTGACAGTCGCCTCTCGAGTGTAAAGGGTTAAATCGCTATTTTCTAAATTTTTATTCAAAATTTCGCGTTCAACTTTGTTATCTTAATCACTCGACTTCGCGAATTTTCTTCCTATATACGCATATTTATTTTCGCGATGACTCGAATTATTCTATTTTTTGAATCTTTTACTTTTTTCCTATTCACCGGTTATTTTCACCATGATAGGTTTAATATTAAAGAACGCAAACCAACCGATTACTATATAAACAATTTATAAAACGAGGATAATAATCAGCGTAAAAGTACATCACCTAATAACCCAATAAATATGTAAAAAACGACTTGCTAGAATTTTTAAAAAATTCACTTTTCATGGTTTTAACCCTTTGCACTCGGAATAATGTTCGTCGAAGATGTGGATGGTCGTGTTCTCTTTTATATATCTTAGTAATTTTATTATATCTTGACTTAGTTTCTTCTGCAATTTCCAGTGAAAATCTCAGAGAAACATAGATTTCTCAAAAAGCTGTATTGGAATATTATTTGATCTTTTTATTCCTATTCTTAAAAACTAATAAACATTAATGTCCCCTCAGAGGAAACAGCGGAGTGCAAAGGGTTAATTTTCGTTGCCGATACGTCGGGTAGCAACGTTTTCCCTGTATCTTAACCACCGAAGTATAATTTGAGAGAGAGAAAACCCCAGGGAAACATAGATTTCTCAAAAAGCTGTATTGGAATATTATTTGATCGTTTTATTCCTATTTTTAAAAACTAATAAACATTAATGTCCCCTCAGAGGAAACAGCGGAATGCAAAGGGTTAATTTTCATTGCTGATACTTCGAGTAACAACGTTTTCCGTGTATCTTAACCACCGAAGTATAATTTGAGAGAGAGAAAACCTCAGAGAAACATAGATTTCTCAAAAAGTTCTGTTGGAATAAGTTAATTCCTGTAATCATTAATAAACTTTAATATTCCCTAAGAGTTGACAGCGGAGTGCAAAGGGTTAATTTTCATTGCTGATACTTCAGATAGCAACGTTTTCCCTGTATCTTAACCACCGAAGCATAACTTGAAAGAGAGAAAACCTCAGAGAAACACACATTTCTCAAAAAGCTGTTCTGGAATATTATTCGATATTTTATTCCTATTCTTAATCACTAATAATAAACCCCTCAGAGGGCACAACTAACACAAAAAACCCATTGTATCCAGGTCTATAAACGTTCCTCTTAATTCCTCCGCAGACTATTCCTGAGAAAGGGTCCAAACCTAACGATCATAATGGACTCGGACGCGAAGTTCGCAGCAGAGAACCCAGTAATCTTCTCGGCTCAGTTCTCGATACTGCCAGTGCAGCTAGCAACAGAGCGTCATCGTGGCTTCTCCTCCTCATCCTCAAGCGAGTGTCCTCTAGAATGCGCAGTAAGAAACGACCGAAGATCCTGCAAGTTAGCATCACCAGGTTACCCAGGAGTCTATCCTCGCGGAATCAGATGCAGAATCGCGTTAGAATCGAACGCAGGTCGCTTCAAGATCGGCGGGCAGCCGGACGACCTGTTCGACCTGATGAATCGGACTTCTCAGGACGTGTGCCAAACTGAGAGCTGCGAGGAGCACGTGGAGATCGTGGCGGAAGTGACGAAGACGAGGGTCACGAGATCGTACAGCGATGTAGCCTCCAGGGTAGCCTCGAGACGATCTAGAAGCCCGGACCACGAGGAGGAGCTGGAATTTATCATCGGGCAAACGTCTCACAAGGCCAGGAGGGGCAGAAATAATCGAAGGAGACTTAAGAAAGCGAAGAAGGAAGCGGAGCTTCAAGGATCAAAGGTTCCGCGTGGCAATTCCGCCGGAAAACCGGCGAACGAGGATATCCGGAGGAAGACGAGCGAAGAGGAGTCGCGGAGGAGCTGGAGGAGCGGCTCCAGGCAATCCGCCGGCTATCGCGATCAGCCGATCCGGACAGAACCTAGCCAGAAGCGACTTCGTCACCCGCAGCGCGTACATAAGAAGTCCATGGACTCGATAAGCTCGAAAAGGAATTCCGATCATGATCTCAGAGATATATCCGACGCGAGAGTTCAGCCGGACGCGGAGATTGCGAGGAAAGGCTTGAGCCCGGAGAAGACCACCGCGTTACAGGTGAGTTATCCTGGGAAATTTATTTCCCACGACACTTTCCAGATCGTTTCGATCCAGTCAGCCGGTTCGTGTTTGATCGATCGACGTCCTGGCGAGGTAAGATGCCTGTGAAAGAGGCACGTTCAGTGTAATAATTGCCTGTTGCGTTAAAATATTCCGATGTGCATCCATCTTGCTCGGTCTGTTCTCGTGATACGCCGAGCGGAGAGTTTAACGGAGTGGAACTTGTAAGATGTTTCGCTAAACAGACGGGAAGAAAACGAGCCTCGATGGGTTTAAAGAAGAAATCACTCGGTGAGGAGGTAATGATCGTTGTTTTGAGATTGTTCAGGTTATTTTACAGGTTTATGGATTAATGATTAACTTTGGATTACACGGTAGAGGACTATTCGAATGGTACTGCGTCGATGGTGTCGATAGAACGGGATTATTTCAAAATACTTGCAACGAGACGGAAGCTTTAGAATTTCAACATTTTTTTAGTCCATATACTGGTCGAAAATCGCATTTAACATTAGAAGCTGGGAGATTACTCCTTTAATTAACAGATTTATAGATTACTGTTTCTCTTTAAATAAAAAATGTAT
Source organism: Lasioglossum baleicum (assembly GCF_051020765.1). Taxonomy (NCBI): domain Eukaryota; kingdom Metazoa; phylum Arthropoda; class Insecta; order Hymenoptera; family Halictidae; genus Lasioglossum; species Lasioglossum baleicum. The sequence goes on from NW_027470273.1 coordinate 18,984, forward strand.
TCTTCATACTATTCAAATGGCACAGCGTCGATGGTGTCGATAGAACGGGATTAATTTCAAAATAGTTGCAACGAGATGTAATTTTTAGAGTCACGAAATTTGTAAATTCACATACTAGTCAAAAGACGCATTTACTGTTAGATCCTGGGAGATATATTCCTTTAATTAACAGATTTACAGATTACTGCTTTTCTTTAAATTACGCGTGTAGAGTATTCTTCGTACTATTCAAATGGCACACCGTCGATGTTGTCGATAGAACGTAATTGATTTCAAAATACTCGCAATGAATCGTAATTTTTAGAGTCACGAAATTTTTAAAACTCATATATTACTTAAAAAACGCATTTAACGTTAGATCTTGGATGATATACTACTTTAATTAACAAATTTATAGATTACTGCTTCTCTTTAAATTAAAGATGTATTCTTCATACTACTCAAATGGTACAGCGTCGATGGTGTCGATAGAACGGGATTAATTTCAAAATAGTTGCAACGAGACGTGATTTATAGAGTCTCGAAATTTTTAAAATCCTTATACTAGTCAAAAAACGCATTTAATATTAGATTCTAGGAGATATACTCCTTTAATTAACAGATTTTTAGATCACTGCTTCTCTTTAAATTACACGTGTAGAATATTCTTCTTATTATTCAAATGTCATATCGTCGATATTGTCCATAGGACGTAATTAATTTCAAAATACTCGCAACGAAACGTAATTTCTAGAGTCACCAAATTTTTAAAATTCATATACTAGTCGAAAAACGCATTTAATATTAGATCCTGGGTGATATACTACTTTAATTAACAAATTTATAGATTACTGCTTCTCTTTAAATAAAACATGTATTCTTCATACTATTCAATTGGTACAACGTCGATGTTGTCAATAGAACGTAATTGATTTCAAAATACTTGCAACGAGACGTAATTTCTATAGTCTCGAAATTTTTAAAATCCATATACCAGTTAAAAAACGCATTTAATATTAGATCCTGGGAGATATACTCCTTTAATTAACAGATTTTTAGATCACTGCTTCTCTTTAAATTACACGTGTATAATATTCTTCTTATTATTCAAATGGCATATCGTCGATATTGTCGATAGAACGTAATTGATTTCAAAATACTCACAAGAAACGTAATTTTTAGAGTCACCAAATTTTTAAAATTCATATACTAGTCGAAAAACGCATTTAATATTAGATCCTGGGTGATATACTACTTTAATTAACAAATTTATAGATTACTGCTTCTCTTTAAATAAAACATGTATTCTTCATACTATTCAAATGGCACACCGTCGATGTTGTCGACAGGACGTAATTAATTTCAAAATACTCGCAACGAAGCGTAATTTTTAGAATTACTAAATTTTTAAAACTCTTATATTACTTAAAAAACGCATTTAACGTTAGATCTTGGGTGATATACTACTTTAATTAACAAATTTATAGATTACTGCTTCTCTTTAAATAAAACATGTATTCTTCATACTATTCAAATGGTACAACGTCGATGTTGTCAATAGAACGTGATTGATTTCAAAATACTTGCAAAGAGACGTAATCCTTAGAGTCTCGGAATTTTTAAAATCCATATACTAGTTAAAAAAAACACTTAATATTAGATCCTTGGAGAGATACTCGTTTTATTAACACTATGACGTCCGGTGGCACGACATTTGTGGCATACAAAAAATATCGGCCAATCGCCGATGGCTACACGTTGGTGCACTACACAAAACAATTCAGTTCTACAACAGCACGGTGGTTACATATATATTGCTGCCGAACGCTAGCCAATATTGTATTTGTTTTGGTAGATAACAATAAATTTTCGGCATAGCAAGTGTCTTCTTTTTCTCCAAAAAAAGAAAACATGAAACGTGTCTTCTGTTCTTCAATTCTTTCAACTCGAGACAAAAAAATGCAGATCAGTCGCGGACGTCATAGTGTTAAAATCTAAATAATGCGAAAAAACGTACAACACGTCTCTCCGGAAACAACCCAGTCCAGAATTTCTAATTAGCCGCTTTGATCTCGAGACAATTTTCCTTCTTCCTCGAGGTTTCTTCTCGCGAACCCGCCGGAGGCAAGAAGTTATCGATCACGGTTCCGTCGAAACGGAAATTCGGCACAATTGCAGAAATTATTTTGCAAGCACCGGGTACGCTTTAATTTCCCGGCGAACGACGCAGCGGCAACTAGCGAACTCTCGCTAAACAGTTCCAGCGAAGTTTCCTTTCAGGGAACAAGTTGATTAAACGTTCCGCTTCGAGTGTGCCGCGAGGAAATACGCGTGCTCGCTCGGACGGCGTATTATCGCAGAGAAATCGAGACTGAATAACCGAATTACGTTCTTCATCCTCTGATAAGGTGCCCGACTATCGACACGCGAGGAAAGGCCGGATTCCGGAGAAGTTAGGAAGCACCAGTTGCGTGGGCGATTATCTCGCGTTGCTGGAAGACGTGGACGGGAAGATCTTCGAAATTTCGAAGTTCTGCGGAGAAGGTCACGTGCCGAGGATCCTCTCGAGAGGAAGGAACATCATCGTGGAGTTCTTCGCCGAACAGGACGGGACCGTGATGCACGACGGGTTCCAGTTGTCGTTCCAGGAAACGGAAGAAGCCGCCGGAGTGAAGCACGGAGAAAACTGCGAGTTCGTTTACAAAAGCACCGAACGTACCAGAGAGAATATCAAATCATTGCAAAGCTGGTACCCGCCGAATACTTTGTGCAGCTACAAATTCATGGGCAGGTCGTCGGAGAAGATCACCGTTCATATGAAGATAATCAGGAACGAGCCGGACCAGGAATACGCGCCGCAGAAACGGAACTTCAGCCTGAATTACTGCTCCGGAAACGAGATTGCGGTTTACAATGGGATCAAGGTGAGTAAGCATCGAGGGAACGTAAGAAATTAACGGGTGGCGTCGGTGTAGCTAATAGCTTCGTTCCCGGCATTGTTTTATTCCATCGGTACAACTTTGTTTCCCTAAGTGGTTCCCGTTCCTCGGAGGATGAATAAATTATGGAAACACGTAGCTTCGATTTTCGTCTTCCTCCCGTACGATTTGTCATTTGTTTTACGTATCGTTGTATTGGGTTGGCAACTACGTGATTGCGGATTTCAATTAAGAAGGAAAATTCAAAATTTTTGTGTTTAAAAATATAAGTTTATTCGATTAGATACTGTTTGTTCTTGTCGATGACCTTTTGCCATCGTTCTGGCAGTGTTCAAATTACACGTTCGTAAAATTTCTGATCTTTGCTATCAAAAAACTGATTTAACACGTTGAGTTCAGCGTCGGTCTCTAGGGATTGACAGTGAACTTTTCGTTTAGGCGGCATCAGTGCATGCAATTGACAATGTACTTTTCAGTTGGGTGACGTCGAACCGTGAAGATTCGCAGTATCAAAGTTCAAAAATTAGTGTAACGTTATAATATATCTAAAAGAAGGTGAAAAATTAACTTTCTGCACCATTACACGAACTTTTTTAACGGGCACAGGATGCATTATTTTCATAAATCAAACGAACATAGATCGTCGTTGTGTGCCAAACTCAACGTGTTAAACGTGATCTAACGTCACCAGCGTTATTAAAAATTTTATCATTTAACCCATTTGCATCACAAAGAAAAGTCAAAAATTCGTTCTTATCACCAACATTTTTGTTTTTACTGTAGTTAAAATTTAATGAAAATGTTACAAAATATGAAAAATAAAATCAATATTGGATAAATAGAGAATTTTGACTTCATTATAGGTTTATAAAAATAAACGGAATGGAATCTAATTATTGTTATCACAACGTGATAATATTTGAAGTAATCAAGGCATAATGTAGCTTTTCTTTTTTTTCTGATAAACAAACTGCACAGTCTGTGAGCTTTCTTCGATGAAGTCGTTTCGATCAGGATTGGAAAATGTTGGCCAGTAAATCTTCCTGGTAATGATGGACATGGAGTAACTGTTCTTTTTTTTTTGGTGTATTTAGTTATATTTTTTTCAAGTATTTCTTCCGCTAATTTTTGTTCTAAAATGTGGAACGCTCTGTCCTAATAAATTGTAAAATGCGCGCATATATGCGCTTATGATGCAAATGGAACGAAACAAATGGTAATCCGAAGCTCCAAGATCAGGGCTATATGGTGGATGTGACAAAACGTCCCAATCCAATTCCAATAATTTTTGACGAGAGACCAAAGACGCGTGGGGCTTTGCATTATCATGGTGGAAAACAACACCCTTACGATTTGACAATACCAGCCGCTTTTCTTGAATTGCATCGCTCAGTTTGGCGAGTTGTTGAACGTACACGTTTGAATTGATCGTTTGGTTTTGTGGCATAAGTTCAAAGTACAAAATTCCTTTATAATCCCACCAGACTGACAGCATAATCTTTTTTTGGCGAATCTCTGCTTTTGATGTTGTTTGAGCTGGTTCATCTTGCATCACCCACGATCTCTTCCGATTAACGTTCTTATAAACTATCCACTTTTCGTCGCTAGTAATTAGGCTTTTCAGAAATGGATCAATTTCGTTGCGTTTCAGAAGCGAATCGCAGATGCTAACGCGTTGCGTCAAATGAATTTCCTTAAGCTGGTGAGGGATCCATAAATCGAGTTTCTTGACATAACCAAGCATTTTTAATTTTTTTTCAATGCATGTATGCGATACATCGAGCTTCTCCGCAATATCACGTGTCGTGCTATGACGATCTGAATCGATAATGGCCTTGATATGGATCTCATCGACTTCAACTGGACGGCCAGATCGTTGAGCATTTTTCAGTGAAAAATCACCAGAACGAAATCTGGCAAACCAATTTTGTCACTGCCTTTCTTTCAAGGCTTCATTTCCATATACGGCACGTAACTTCTTTTGTGCTTGCGATACGTTCTTGCCTTTTCGGAAGTAATACAATAAAATATGTCTGAAGTGCACGTCCTGTTCTTTCACTTTTAAATCGGGATAAAAACAAAACTAAAGCACTAATCGATATAATTTTTGTACTAAATTAAAGGTAGAAGTCCAAACAATAAGAGAAAAATATAGGTTAGATGCTTTGACCACGTTAACGAAGCAAAAGAAAGTGAAAAATCGACAAAATCTGCAATCACTTAGTTGCCAACCCAATATAACAGTTGCTATTTCGCTGTTTTCGCAAGTGAGCTTAAAGATTAAGTCTCGATGGAACTGTGCTTAATTACTTCGAACGTTTAAACCATTGAAATCGGATGAATTTTCAATGCTTTTCTTACTTTCTCTTTTCTATACAAGTTTCATTCGGATTAAGATGTAATTACACATATTTATGCATTTTCGTTTCACCGCTTCAGTAACTATTCTCTGTTTGAATAACACAAAAATTACAAGAACGTAACCCCTTTTTTAATTTTAAACGATACGTAGCTTTCACCGATGAAAACGTTTTAATATCAATTTTATATCAATCCTTATTTACTTTCACCGACGTAAATATTATGTTAAACCGATCCCAAGCCTAATTTATGAGACTAAAATGCCAATACGCGAATATTCTCTCTCCTTGTCCCTTTTGTGCCATTCTTTTTCCCTTTTAGATGGCACAATTCCTGTTATGCTAATTACAAATCACAGCTGCGTTCGCTTCGCGGCGATAAACATGAGAATATGAAATTTTCAGGCAAACAACAGCATCCTGATGTGGTCCTACTGTGACGTGTCGCACCAGGATATTAATAACATACAAGTTCCTCTTACCTCCAGCGGAAACGAATTGCTGATACAATATTACAGCGCGAGAGGCTCGTACGACGGCCAAGAGTTCACTTACACGATATCGTACAGGTTCATCAAGAAATCGCAGAACTCGACCATTAGACGGCAAGTCCAGGACGATTTCAAGCTAATCTCTCTGAGGCCGGTGAATTTTTCAGCGTTGAATTTGAACGAGAGTGAGAATTGTAACTGCGATTTTGGCGACAGAATCGGCAGCTTTAAAAACTGGTTCATGGTACTCGTTGTCCTAGGAATAGTCTCCTTCCTCGGAGCGATCCTCACGATAATAGCTCTCCTTGCCAAATGCATAAAAATGAGGTCGATGGAGAAGAAACTGCTGCAGACCCCGAAACTGTAAAAACTCGGCCAACTTTGTACGACTTTTTTCTATCTGTACGAATAAAGGAGATTTTTTTACCAACGACTAGACCTAGATCTGCACGTGTACTCGCTTGGCTAACGTTCTCTCTGTCCATTTATCGACGGTCCCAATGCGATCGAGTAGAAACGATTAGACGTAATGGCTTTCGAATTTTTATAACACCAATCAAAATAAACGGCTTAGGATTAATCGCTTAGAATTAAAGAATCGCAAATTTCGTATCGTCTCGTTTGATATCGTATTTCTCTTGGTACGAGGTGAAAGGTCGGATACTTTCGAAGTTATCTTCTTTAACACTAATAAACCGTGGCTTAAATGATCGTTTTTAAAATTGTTTTCGAAATTCTGCGTTAAATGTTATAGTATCAATCCGTTGCACTCGAGTGGCGACTGTCAGTAGCTATGAAATTTTGATGAGTCACGTTAATTAATATATCAAATTTAAGATAATATAACAATATGCGAAATATCGAAATCAAATAATTCTACGTGTTAATTATTATACGATTCTCTATTTACCACTCGAAAAAATAATATCGGTTTTATAGCAGAAAATTTGTAAATTTCTGTCCTTCTGAAGCTAAAATATCTCCGAGTGCAAAGGGTTAAGTCGTTCCATAAGTTCGTTCCGCGGAGATATTTACATTCTTCGTCGTATTTTATAAACTATATCGATGATTAACGTGTTTGTCAACGAAATAGGAAGAAGTCGTAAAACAAAAGGGAGACTAAATTTTTTCTTAATATTTAAAGGTTTATTCGACGTATAGTTTTAAATGGTAAAAGTAAAAACCAGCACGAATTTATGGGACGACCTAATAGTAAGAATTTCATTCGATCTTTAATACCGTGATACTTCGATTAATCGAGATTCGATTTTATGATTTTTTCGATATTCTAACTTTCTTCGCGTTAACACTAGGTTTACGGGATTCGTCAATAGTGAATTGCTCGAATTATACAATATCGATAGATTTAATTAACTTATATTATGTTTGGTAATATTGCAATTGTTTTTAAATTAAACTCATCGCTTTTTTTTAACCCTTTGCGTTTCGAATTATATTAGGTCGTCCAATAAATTCGTACCGGTTTTTACTTTTACCATTTATTAGGTCGTCCCGTAAGTTCGTTCCGCGGTGATATTTACATTCTTCGTCGTATTTTATAAACTATATCGACGATTGACGTGTTTGTGAACGAAATAGGAAGAAGTCGTAGAACAAAAGGGCGACTAAATTTTTTCTTAATATTCAAAGGTTTATTCGATGTATAATTTTAAATGGATAAGTAAAAAACCGGCACGAATTTATGGGATGATAATAGAAAGAAATAGAAAGAATATTCAGAATATTTATAATAGAAATATTCTTAATAGAAAGAACATTAAGAATATTTATAATAGAAATGTTCTTAATAGAAAGAATATTAAGAATATTTATAATAGAAATATTCTTAATAGAAAGAACGTTAAGAATATTTATAATAGAAATATTCTTAATAGAAAGAATATTAAGAATATTTATAATAGAAATATTCTTAATAAAAAGAATATTAAGAATATTTATTTTAATATTTATAATAGAAATGTTCTTAATGAAAAGAACGTTAAGAATATTTATAATAGAAATATTCTTAATGGAAAGAATATTAAGAATATTTATAAAAGAAATATTCTTAATACAAAGAATATTAAGAATATTTCTATTATATATATTCTTAATAGAAAGAGAATTTGGAAAACTTAGAATACAGAGATAGCATACTCTCGAAGTATCAATTAATTCTGTCAATTTTTCGCGAATTATTTCAACAGCGATGAAATGAAATCTGTTAAGGAAAGGAATAGGAAGAAGTCGTAGAACAAAAATTTTAAATGGTAAAAGTAAAAACCGGCACGAATTTATGAGACGATCTAATACAAACCACTTATCTTCGCGATTTTTTTTTCCAATCTACGTGCAATCGATTTTTCAATATTTTCCTTTATTTCATTTTTTTAAGATATTACTATTTTTTTATTTACCTATCATTTAACCGTGGTAGATTTTGTGTTAAAAGAAACAAAAAGACGATCCGTTGAACTTAAATTAATTTACCAACGCTAAAAATTTATCCAAACGTTTCTTTTTCTCGCAAATTTTTCGCATTGTCTGTAAATATTTTTTACTGTCATTTTATCGATATTTTAATCCACTTCCAATCAGTTTCTCCTCTTTAATTTTTCCACTGTCACGTCCAAGAGAAATCACGCAGCGAAAGATATAATTATACTTCGTGATTCTTAGATCATCGATAAGTCTAAAGGCATAGTAACATTCGAATCAAAAAGATGAAGGCCTCACCGAGATTTGAACTCGGATCGCTGGATTCAGAGTCCAGAGTGCTAGCCGTTACACCATGAGACCTTGAGAATTTTTTCACCGAACGCAGAGTAGTGTGCGTTTGTAAATAAATTAAACATTGTGTAACGATCCAACACCGAGGAAAATAAACGACCACTCTGATTGATACGTATATATGAGATCGAATTGGGAGAGAACATGTAAATACTCATAATCCTCGACATACATATCTAGCTAGACGAACGAAAGAGAAGTGGTTGACTCGAAAACGTAAAAAAGAGAGAAAAAGAGCGATATATATATAGAGAGAGTAAGGAATATACATAAGATAAAAATTGATATGGTATACTACTTGTTAGGAAACGTAAGGAAATATCATCGCTTAAGGAGACAGCTTTAAGAGATTTTTTTTTACCAATATAGATAAGAAATAATTGGACCTTTTATTTTGAAAATGGTATAAACCCATTTTCTTTAGTTTCGAGAAAATTGAACGTTAGCAGATCTGACAATTAAAAATATAAGTTAATTATGCGAAGTCTGGGAATGTTTGTATTAATTTATCAATATGCAATTTGATTATATAAATTTCTTTTAGGAGAATTTTACTAAAATAATATACAATTTCCAGGCTGCAAATGGACTTACACCAATTTCTTAATTAGTCAATTGTAAATATCGTTTAATTTCGATTTTGAAATAACAAATATCGCTTAAAATATATCTCGTATTAATCCAATTTTGTTTATGAATAATAACAAGAAATAAAATAGGATTAGCATTTTTTATTTTGAACGTTAATTATATTTATATATCGTTAAATTTAACGCAAGATATTGGTATTATTAATTATTTATGCTCTTCGTGTGACAGTGTTTTGAAATATTCATGCACAGGAGGTATATAAGGTAATAGCTGCTGCATATCCTTATATTTTTCGTGTGTAATAGGTTTGGTATCGTGATACAAAGGCGCCAGGGCGATCTTTTCAAATTTTGACAGTCTTCCTCGACATGTAGGTGATAAATTTAGAGTCTTAAATTCTGTGTCCTCCATTGATGTTTTATATAAAATAGTATACGGTGCAGTTTTGCAAAATCTCATCTAACATATTTGCAACCAATTTACTTTTTCTCCATTAGTGTTTCTTCTTATCTGTTTTTTAATTGCGTTTTGCAGATTTTTTATTGAAACGAAATTCTCTCGTTTAATTTCGTGTAAAATAGTAACTTTCGGCATGTGAATTAAAACAATTGTGAAGTCACCTGTCAATGGAAATTGGACTTACAACACTTTCCTAATCAATGTTTACGCAATTTCTTTTACCGGTTAATTTTAAATTGAACAAAGCATTGTCATTTTTTAAGATATTAGATACTAACTAGTTATAAACAAAAAGTTTACACTAAATGAAGCATAAATCACGTCATATCTCATTTTTTTTAAAAAGGACTTATACCACTTTCTAAATAAACGGTCCAATTATTATTCGTTACGGAGTCTGATGTAGCTTAAGTGTTACTTTGCAAAAGAGAATAAACGTCGCTTCTGTACAATACTATAATCAAAAGGAACGTGTAAATTCGCTGGTCCATGTAACATAACATATTCTTCGTTGAATAAATGCTGTACCATAAACCACTTTTCTGTGTGATCAAATGTTATTATCGATTGTCAAGTGTCGTCGAAAGGAAAAGGGTTTCCTCGTGCATAAATGCCGCGTTCATTTGGTGCTCGATTCAAACCTTGAATTATCAAATCTAAATGAATGAGTAAACAGCTTAAAACGTAACGCGAATTGTCATAATGATTGCAAGTGTCAAAGGATTAACATCCATTGTATAGATAATAATTTATCATAATCAAACGATAACAGTCACATTCCTATGTTACGCTGATAATTAAAGCTAAACGATATACGATAATTAAAGCTACACGACGTAATTAAAGCAACAATATGTAAAGAGAGTAAAAATGCGAAAAGGAAAAGGAGCGAAATAGAATAAAAGAACCGGCCAGACTGATAAAATCAAAATTTTTATTCAATCGTAACGATTTCACGGAGAGTCTCGAGAGGCTACGTTTTCATTATAACGATTGCGTGCGATGAAAGTAATTTCGATGGACGAGAAGATAAATAACGAACAGTGGGAAAATGAAAATTCGGAAATAACTCAATTTTATTACAAATGACAGGGGGGTTAGCGAAAATCATATGGAAGTGTGCTTGGGAAAGAGAATGAAATACGTGTGAAAGAAACACTTGGCGGGTAATGTCTTGTAAGATAAACTATCGCGCCATTTATTGCATCTCGTGATGAAAGCTTCGGTTTCTAAAGGGGGCAAATCATCGTGGAAATTACGTCACGCAACTGATTATCCAAGTAATTATTTCTGACGGATAAATACCGACGAAAATTGCGAGGACGAGCGTCACCTAAATTATTCAACGCACAAACTGCTTCATGCATAAATATAGCCTTTAAAAAATAGTAAAATTTAAACAGAAAAATTAAAATCCGCCGATCATTTTTATTTCCAAAATTATTCTATCGAATGAACAACAAAATTCAGTTATTAATTACAATTTATAGTATGAACTTTATTCTATTTTTAATTACTTTTCAATTATGTACATTAAATAATAACGATTACAAAAAATTAATAAAAAGATATGGAAATAACGTAATAATACGCTAAAATCGGCAGTAAGTGTTTCGAATTTTATTATTGCAATTAGATAATCGAAGAAAATTAAATTAAACGCGATTGTGTTAACGAAGTACCTGTTCGCAAGTTGTCGTTAAAAAATCTAAAAATGAAACACGGTACACGTAAGTATACGATAAATTTCAGGCGAGTTTCATTATAAAGACGTTTCAAATTTCCAGTTTAATTCACGCACTTCGTTTATCAAATTTTTTCATTAAACCGCAATCTAGATTAATTTAAGAGACGTTTCGGTCGACGCATAATGCGAGACGCGATGAAGCATTTGCAGCGACAGTAATTGGATGTTGCGCAAGCAATGATTTACCAGAAACACATTACACTGGCTCAGTCAAGGTATGAATCAGCACTTCTTTGTGTATTTTGCTCGTATAAGCGAGAAGCAAGAAAAAAAAAAGAACGTACAGCGATTCATCTGCGGTGTCAAACAATAATTTGTTCAAATGTTCCTACTCGTTTCGTACACGGTTTTCGCGAGAGTGTTATCGGATGTACTTAGGTTTCTAAGTATTAATTTTTACTGTCCTCGCAAACATATTCACGTATCTCGGTCGAGTATCGAATTGATCCACGTTTATAACGGTGGAGAATATTTTTGTAGAAAAGAAAAGGAGAGAAAAAAAAGAAAAAAACGAACGATAAGGAAAGCAAGTTGTAAATGTGATAATATTTAATCCAATTGTACGCCCACTAACAATAAGCGACCTACGACGTCATGTAATAGCGTTAAAATGCTCGAGCGATGTGTAATTGTGTTAAGTGAAACGAACACAACCCCATAATAAAAACAAAAACAACACTAATTGTACATGGTCGTTTTCATTTTGACTTTACCCAATAATTTGTTAACCAATTAGTTACATTAAAATAAGATTCGACGAATAGATAATTAATTACGATTTTAAAGAAAAATTCGGTAATTAAAAATAGTGTAATAAAAATTCGGTAATTAAAAATAGTATAATAAAAATTCGGTAATTAAAAATAGAATAATAAAAATTCGAATATTTGTTATATCATTTCTATAAATATTAGCGATAAAAGTTGCAAAAAGAAGATTTTAAATAAAAATTCGGTAATTAAAAATAGTATAATAAAAATTCGAATATTTGTTATATCATTTCTGTAAATATTAGCTATAAAAGTTGCAAAAAGAAAATTTTAAATAAAAATTCGGTGATTAAAAATTGTATAATAAAAATTCGGTAATTAAAAAAAGTATAATATAAATTCGAATATTTGTTATATCATTTCTTTAAATATTAGCGATAAAAGTTGCAAAAAGAAGATTTTAAATAAAAATTCGGTAATTAAAAATAGTATAATAAAAATTCGAATATTTGTTATATCATTTCTGTAAATATTAGCGATAAAAGTTGCAAAAAGAAGATTTTTATTAAAAATTCGGTGATTAAAAATAGAATAATAAAAGTTCGAGCATTTGTTAATTCATTTTTGTAAATATTAGCGATAAAAGTTACAAAAAGAAGATTCGTTTTTATAAAAAGCTTTAAAAGGACATAAATGCATAGACTGAAAGAGGTAACAAAAAAAAAGAGTTCTATTTTTTCTAGTTTATTCGTTATTGCGAGTAGTTCAGATGTATATATCAATTTTCGTGTAAGTTACATTAAAATAAAATTCGACGAATAGACAATTAATTACGATTTTAAATAAAAATTCGAGCATTTGTTAATTTATTTTTGTAAATATTAGCGATAAAAGTTACAAAAAGAAGATTCGTTTTTACAAAAAGTTTTAAAAGAACTCAAATTCATAGATTGACAGACTTAATAAAAAAAAAAGTTCTATTTTTTTTAGTTTATTCGTTATTGCGAGTAATTCAGATGAATACATCAATTTTCGTGTCATAGAACTGTTAAATGTTTCGCAAACGAGTTTCATAGATTTAAATTTTCTCTGCCTTTAACGTTTCTCGAATTTCGCCGATAGATGTCGTTTCTATGATCTTCGTATTCCTTTCTGCGCGACCGTTTGCCAACGGTATCGATTCGCATACACGTAAAGTTAGTAGTGAACTGTAATTCCCCACAGAAGAGTTGTGAAAATTTGTACAGGAAATTCGAACAGAATGGCCAGAATAGCAGCCATAAAACAATCGTTGGAGAAAGCGTTAAACGACGAAAGTAAATTATGGACCAAATACCTCGCCAAAGTTGAAAAGAAAACAGGACTCGATCGGCTTTACGTTTTTCTAAGTATGAACGTTGGAAATACTCTGTGAATTTCTTGTGACAGTTTTTCTCACGCTTGTATAAATTGATTCGTTATCTCTTTACGTAATGAGAATCTGGCAGAAATTGTTTTTCCAAACGCGATAATTCACTCGCAATCCGCAATTTTTATATAAAAATTCCCGAATCACTCATATTTTTTCACGCACATTGCAGTACTCCACGACGTTATCGTACAAAAAAACCCTGACTACGTAGTTATTTTATAAAATCTGGTGTCACGATAACGTTTAATAGCAATTGAATATTCATTGTAATAATGATAAGGCAATATCTTGTTTCAAATGAATACAAATTTTTCATGCAAATACAAGTTTTTTTATATCACGTGGAGAAATTTTTGTTACAGTGATTAAATTTATTTAATGTTACTGTAATATTGTTTTCCTATTTCTAGGTGTGGTTGGATTTTCAGCTTTATATTTGGTATTCGGAATCGGTCAGCAGTTAGTTTGTAATATCTTTGGATTTGCTTATCCTGCATATTGTTCTATGAAAGCCTTGGAAAGTCCAAAGAAAGAAGATGATACAAAGTGGTTAACCTATTGGGTTGTTTTTGCTGTTTTTACCATTGTTGAATTTTTCTCAGATTATATTTTATGTTGGTTCCCAGTTTATTGGCTTTTCAAGGTATAACATTTTATGAAATTTTAATTATAATTATATTCGTTGTAAATACGTAATGTAAATCATATATATTTATAATATTCTTTTTCGCAGAGCCTCTTTTACATATGGTTAATGGCACCTATTGAACGTAATGGCTCTTTAGTATTATATCATTGTATTATAAGACCAAACTTTTTAAGATATCATCACAAAGTCGATGAAATCATATCATCTGCTCAGGATGCTGGTACAGTTATCATGATAAAACATAATTTATGGTTAATATTTACTATATTCTATTAAATGAATTTTTTTCATTTCAGCAGTTAAAGCTGCAGCAAATGCTTTATTAACGGAAAAAACAAGATTAATTTTTATAATTTTGAATTCTTGGGGCTTAAGTTTTACAAAATGCCTCAAATTTTTACTGTTTTTGTCTCTTCAATCATTCTTAATAAAAAAAGGAAAATATATTTGACAGCTTTAATTTCCTATATACTAGATTTATAGTATTGTGAATGTTATAATCAACTGTGCCTATTATTCAGATGCTGCTCTAAATATTTATAAAATTCAATTACACATGGTATTATATTTGTTCTACATATAAATTTATGTTGTGTAACATATATGGTATTTTAAATACAAAAGTTTGAAGCGACTTTTCATAGTGACTATTTTAGTCATTTATATCTAATATGAAAATGTTTGAGATAGCATAATCGAGTTTTAAATAGACATGAAGACTGCGTTGCTTACTCTAAGCTTAAGACAAGCATGTTTTATAAAAAAAATGGTATTTTAAAGTTATCTTGCATTGCAAGAGTTATTAAGATATATTTATGAAAGTTCTAATGAATTACAAATTAATAAATTTGATCACAAATTGCAAGTTAATCTGCAATCTTAGTGGCTTTAACAAAATAATTCCTACGATACCATTTGTAATTGGATATTGATGTTTTAAGCGTTTATAAGCACCATCTGTGCAAAAGTTTTCTATTATATAACTATCTATAAAGATATTTTTTATGCCATATGATATTACAATCATGAATGCGGTGGATATTTTTAATATTGAAAATAAATGTATGCTGATTTGCAAAATCACTGAATGAACAATCTTTGTATAAAATACATAATACAGCGAGAATTGTAACATTGTAAGTGAAGCCTTGTTTGAGTAATATAAGGATTGAAAATATAAACAGGAACATTATATATATATATATATAAAAATATATGTATTATATATGAATATCAAAAATTAATGAATTTTAGCTAAGCGCTAAATTTTAAGTGGATAAATTAGATATTAAACTTGCACAAATATAAAGACAAGCTTTTATACAAGTTTTAAGTATATCTATAGCACCAAACTTTGATTTTAATACACGTTAAAAATATTGTAAGATGTTAAATGAAAATAAGGGATCAGATGGGAATGAAATAAACCCTTATATGCATGATGTGACTGACCAGTCATGCTTTAACACACTTCGCTCTAATACTTCCTCTAATTTTTCTAATGTATTGTTTCTGTTAATGGATATATAATTTCACGATACTTTTTTTATGTTCATCAAATTTGTAATTCGAGTATATTTTGGTGCCATACATACTAAATTATTAATTGTACTATAATTTGATATATATATATATAAAAAATGAATTGTTCGCATATATTGTATATAAGAAATAATACATGTATTATACATAAACTGTAGAGGGAAAGAATGAGGTCACGATAGTGAAAACCAAATCCGTGATACTTTATATCTTTTCTCGACTGGTCAGCCGCACCTTAAACAACTTCGCTAAGGCGTCTCACGAACTTGTTATTACTTCTATTGGATATAGAGGCCTTAGTCCTACGTTAATATTACACTTAAATAGAAATATCTACTGGGACTTATTTACTAATAATTTATTTCATTATACTTTATCCAATGGAATTAAAAAGACGTAATTATATTTAAGTATACGGAGTTATTATTGGTCGATAGGATTTTAATAAATGTGTTATTAGATTACTTCAATAAATATATGTTTTATTTTATATCCGTCCGGTTTTGATACAGTATTCGAAACATTGATATGTTACAAATGATAATCTGTTTGTTCAAGTGTACTTCTGCAATTGGTGTAAAGATACGATTAATTAAATAGCATATGTAGATAATAAGTAAAACAACAAAAGTACGTACATTTCCTTGAAGTGCAATTTCTCTGCTGTCAGTGCCAGCTTTCTGATATTTCGAATGGTTGATGCTGCTGCGATTTGCACTTCAGGGTCATCTGATCCCACCAAACGCAATACATGCTGGAAATATTTGATAAATCACAATTGCAAACTACACGGAAATTATGCAATGATAAGTTGCTTTAAATTATTTTAAATAAAATTCTTATAAATTTATTCATAGATTATAACGTTGATACTTTTTGCTATTGTAATATGGAAAACCAATCTTATTGTGTGCTGCATTTTTATTTAAATAATTTCTTTATGTTTGCAAACCATTCGTAACTTAAATTAACTGCATAATACAAAATATTTGTTAAACAAAACAGATTATTGTACCTTTATAATACCAGCAGGAATGCATGGTGATACAGTTCATGGGCTCTTTGCTTAAATAATACGCCGCTATGCAAACTCCCCTGAGGACATCTTTATTCTTGCTAGTCATGTAATTAATCAGTGGCGCAACAGCGTTTAATTGACCAAATTTATAGTTATTCTCTCCCCATTCACAGCAATGAGCTATGGCTAAGGTCAGATTTGCACGCAAACTTTCATCCTCCTAGAAAGATAAAGCAATAGAATGTAATATTTCCTAATAACCAATGAACGTTTAAAATTATTTGAGAAGGAATATAAATGTTCTACATTCTACATATTAAGTAAATTATAACAATAATCCTGAAACTTGGTAAATTTTATCCAGGAACAGGAATATCTAACATTCTTGTTATCTCTTAAACTAAAACTATTTAATAAGTATCAAAATACTTAACAAAATAATCCTATTAATATATACATCCTATCGACCACTTTTCTTAGAAACATATCAAAACCACTGTACATTTTGAAATTCAAATATCTTTCTCCTTTTCTAATAGTAAATGTGTAGACAAGGAAAACAGTTTAATTAAAGAACAGAAAACATTACCATTTCCATGAAAGGGGTCGAATATTCTACATGATTCAGAAAATTTACCCAAGATTTATGATTCTAAATATATTAATCAAATTTACAGAATTTTATTTACTTCATTTTTCTTAATAGAGCATATTCTGGCTAAAAATTAAAAGAATTACCGTGCTCACGAGTTTGGTCAGTTCATCCACAACACCGTGGTCGCTAAGAATACCCAAATTCTCTGGATCTTTAGCGATTTCAGCAATTGTGGCACACACAGCGCTGAGAACTTCGGTATTTGTGCTTTCAAGAAGACTGACAGTTAATTCCAATCCACCCACGAAAGCTCGCACCATTTCCGGAGAATCTTTGGCATATTTGATGCAAGGCACCAACGCGAGGCAGGAATTCTTCTTTATCGTATCGCTGGGGTGCTTCAGTAATGACCAGACTAATCGAACACCGTCGTTAATGTGTTCCGGATCATTGATGATGTCCATGCATTGTTCATTCTGCGCGCACTCTTTAATCACCAATGGTATGTTCTCTAACAAAGGCTCGTATGTGGAGCTTAATAGCTTGATCTGCACAGTGATTCAGGGTTTATTAACGTTATTATTCTTATCACGCTGTTTATATATTATAATTATGCTTGGTTGATTACAATAAATTATTGGGTTGTTCAGAAAGTTATTTCGTTTTTTCACAATAGAAAAATTTTGTTCATGATCACGTGAAACGTTTTGGCACAATGATTCAAGGTTTATTAACGCTATTATTCTTATCACGCTGTATATATATTTTAATTATGCTTGGTTGACTATATTAAATTATTGGGTTGTTCAGAAAGTAATTTCGTTTTTTGCTAATAGAAAAATTTGTCCAATTCGACTGTTCATGGTCA
Source organism: Lasioglossum baleicum (assembly GCF_051020765.1). NCBI lineage: Eukaryota > Metazoa > Arthropoda > Insecta > Hymenoptera > Halictidae > Lasioglossum > Lasioglossum baleicum. Next base: position 37,133 of record NW_027470273.1, read on the forward strand.
CGTGAAACGTTTTGGCACAGTGATTCAGCGTTTATTAACGTTATTATTCTTATCACACTGTTTATATATTATAATTATGCTTGGTTGATTACACTAAATTATTGGGTTGTTCAGAAAGTAATTTCGGTTTTCCACAATAGAAAAATTTTGTTCATGATCACGTGAAACGTTTTGGCACAGTGATTCAGGGTTTATTAACCATTTGCACTCGAGAGGCGACTCTCAGTCGCCATTTAATTATTAATTGTGTATTAATTGATATATCAAATTTAAAATTACCCACTGATGCTTGGAATTTCGAGATAAAATAATTTCATGTCTTAATTTTCATAGGATTTCTTATTTACCGTTTTAAAAATATCGGTAACTTTATGGTAGAAGATCTTCAAATTACTATTTTTTCCGTAACGAAAAAATTACCGAGTGCAAAGGGTTAACGTTATTATTCTTATCACGCTGTTTATATACTATAATTATGCTTGCTTGATTACATTAAATTATCGGGTTGTTTAGAAAGTATCAGGTCTATCGGAAAATTTTGTCCGATAATTTCTTTTCAAGTATGAATATATATGGCTCTTTTGAGTCATATATATATTTTCTGCGAAAGTGGGATTTAGAAATGCAGTAAATATTGTTAAATGTATTAAAAAACGGTATCATGTTCATAAACGGACAGAACTTTCCGGTTGACCTAATAATTTCGTTTTTTTGCCAACAAAAAAAATTTGTCGAATTCGACTGTTCATGATCACTTGAAGCGTTTTGGCACAATGATTCAAGCTTTATTAATGCTATTATTCTTATCACGCTGTTTATATATTATAATTATGCTTGGTTGATTACACTAAATTATTGGGTTGTTCAGAAAATTATTTCGTTTTTTGACAACAAAAAAATTTGTCGAATTCGACTGTTCATGATCACGTGAAACGTTTTGGCACAGTGATTCAGGGTTTATTATTCTTATCACGCTGTTTATATATTATAATCATGCTTGGTTGATTATATTAAATTGTCGGGTTGTTTAGAAAGTAATTCCATTTTTTGCCAATAGAAAAATTTGTCGAATTCGACCGTTCATGATCACTTGAAACGTTTTGGCACAGTGATTCAGGGTTTATTAACGTTATTATTCTTATCACGCTGTTTATATATTATAATTTTGCTTGGTTGATTACACTAAATTATTGGGTTGTTCAGAAAGTTATTTCGTTTTTTTGACAATAGAAAAATTTTGTTCATGATCGCGTGAAACGTTTTGGCATAGTGATTCAGGGTTTATTAACGTTATTATTCTTATCACGCTGTTTATATATTATATTACGTTGTTAAGTACGAAGTGGAGCAAAAAATGCACATAATTGAATTTGATTTTGCTCCATTTCATATTTGACAACATAATAATTATGCTTGGTTGATTACACTGAATTATTGGGTTGTTCAGAAAGCAATTTCGTTTTTTCCCAACAGAAAAATTTCTCGAATTCGACCGTTCATTATCACGTGAAACGTTTTGGCTTAAAAATCGTGCTTCATTTTCACCAAAAGAAAGAAAAGAAAAACAAACTTTCCAAACAGATTGCCACAGTTATATCGAAATTTTATTTATATTAAAATTTTGTGAAACTTTATATCTCTGAAAACCCATATTCGAAATTATCGCGAAATTTTTAGTAGAAGAAGAAATTGTGAATAATCAAAATTGATAGTCTCTTAATCAAATATTTAATCTTTAACACTTGGAGAATTTTTCGATTCGATCCAACTTACTTTTGAAATAATCTAAATCTCCGAGGATATATTTATACAGCAGTCTTCTCATTTTTATCATTGAAAATAAAATAAAATAACAAATTTCAGTTTATCAATGCGTTCATAATCACGCGATTAGAACGTAAACTGTTGAATAAGATAAGGAAATATTTTCGTTAAGTAAATGTAAAATTACCAGATTTGGCAGGCCATCGTTGACTCTCAAAACATCTCTGTTCGCAGGATCTTTGCAACATTCTGCCAGTGCTCCAACGACATTCGCTTGCACTTCCTCGTCTTCGTGTTCCTCCAAAAATGGGACCAAAGCAGCAACTAGACCGTTTTGATTGAACCTCACCACGTTCTCTTTACTCAGAGCACATTTCCATATACCACCTGTGATGGCAGCCAGCAATCGTTTGTTAGTACGAACCTCTTCTTCTTGCAAAAATTTGCACATCAGGTCTAAACCGGATGTCTGACGAACCACGTCTCTGGCTACTTTGTTAGGACCACATTTAAATATCGCCAGAGCGCAATTTTCTCGCAATTTAACATTATCGCTTTTCAGGTGTCGCACAACGTCTTGGATGATGTCTGTACCCTCGAATGCTTGGCGAAATATATTCTGCAAATAATCAATGAAATAATCCATCAAATAAAGGTCCGATGTAGTTTAGTAAGTATTTACGCGAATCTTTCGACTTTAATATTTTAAGTAATTAAATAATTAAATAAACAGAACTTTAATATTTTAAGTTCTGTTCGTTATTTTTTTATCGCGGTAAATATGTTTCTTTTACCTTATTTATTTTAAATGAAGCTTTGAAGTAATTGAAATTTTTATATTTGAAGATTATAAGATAAGGATGGTTTTGGCCAGTTTTTTCAAATAAAAGTTTTAAATTATTTAATTTGAATTTAATAAAATTTCAAGTATTCCAATTTTTGCATTAAGATCCGACGTAGTTTAGTAAGTATTTTACGAGAATCTTTCGAATTAAAATATTAAATTTCTGTTCCTTATCTTTTTATCACTGTAAATATATACGTAGTATTTTTGTCATTCTCGTCGAAATTCATGAAGGGATTATAATGAAATCGAATTAGAAACAACGAGGATTAAAATATATTATTCTCGCCTTATATATTTTAAATTAAGCTTTGAAGTAATTGAAATTTTCACATTTGAAGATTGTAAGATGACGAAGGTTTTGGCCAGATTTTTCAAATAAAAGTTTTTAATTATTTAATTTGAATTTGATAAAATTGTCAAATATTCCAATTTTTGCATAAAGATCCGACGTAATTTAGCAAGTATTTTACGCGAATCTTTCGAATTAAAATATATTTTTTCCACCTTGCATATTTTAAATTAAGCATTGAAGTAATTGAAATTTTCACATTTGAAGATTATAAAGTAACGAAGGTTTTGGCCAGATTTTTCAAATAAAAGTTAAAAAATCCAAGATCGATAGTAAAATCATGAAGGGATTACAATGAAATCGAATTAGAAACAACGAGGATTAAAATACATTATTTTCGCCTTATATATTTTCAATTAAGCTTTGAAGTAATTGAAATTTTCACATTTGAAGATTTTGGCCAGATTTTTCAAATAAAAGTTTCAAATTATTTAATTTGAACAACAAATTTGTTAAATATTCGAAATTTTTCACGTGGAAGTTTAAAAATGGGCATTTGAAATTTGGAGCAAAGCTTTGATACTTAAATTTTCTCGTACCTTGTTCGCACACTGCTGAACAGCACCCATCATCGGTATTACGAGTGAAGTATGAACTGATTTCAGAAAACGTTC